>NC_141602.1:30422489-30497489 GCF_047967505.1 Dipteris shenzhenensis
CATAAGTGGATATCAGTGGAACAGTTTTTAGTGGGTAGATTGCATCAGTTGGGTATCAGTGCACAGATATCAATGGATGGACAGATTACATGTCATCACGAAGATTGAAGCTTTATCACTAGAGGGCAAATCAATGGATGGATAGATTACATGTCTTCACGAAGATTGAAGCTTTATCACTAGAGGACATTTTATTTCATTGTAAAGCTTTATTGGCTAATTTTTTTACATTTGTACAAATATTTAAGCCTTGTAAAGCCTTCTAGGCTATTTCCCACATTTATTGCTATAAAATACTTTGTAAAGCCCTCTCCGCTATTGGTCACATTTATTGCCATATGAAGCCTTGTAAAGCCTTTTGGGCTATTTCCCACATTTATTGTATCAAGCATTGTATATTGTTCTTTATTTTTATGTATCTAAATTCTTCATTATCTTTTCTTGTAGGATTATGGAGCAATCAAATAATGTGGGGGCTATCCTAAATGACTCTGAGATTAGAGCTTGGGTCTCTGATGTCACTTTGAATTTGAAAGGAAAGGAATATAGCCCCAATGGCTATGGTAGGTGGACTCGATATCACATGGGCAGAAGAGCTTGGTTTCTTCATCAAAAGGAAAAGAGACTCTTTCTACTTATGTCAAAAAAGGAGTTCAATGATGTTGAAGATCCATGGGATGCTACTTTCTTCAAAAAAGATATGACTTCAAGCCTTGTAGTAGGCATAATGATAGAGCCAAAAGAGACTTTTATGGATATTTTCACAAAGAGTTCAGATCTTGAAGTTGGCGGTCTTCATTTTGTTGTGTCAAGGACAGACTCAAAGAGCTTTGTGATGCCTCCTCCTCAACCATCAAAGTTTCCAGAGCTACAAAGTGCATTGGAGGCTCTTGCATATACTTGGGAGCAATTTCCTAGTGTGGTGGCAAAAAGGATGCATGCAAAGATAATGTTTGAGTACTTTTAGGATGCACAATATGCTCCTCATATTCAAGGATCTTCACATGAAGGAGATCAAGCTCAGACTTTGATGCAGGGGCAAGAAGAACATGCACACTGTCACAAACATGTAGAACATGAGCACAAACTTCTAGAGCAAGAAATGGTGGATGTCACTAAGGATGATGAAACACAAGCCTTGAGTGCATGGGAATTAAAAAAAATTGAAGAAGATCAAGGTCGATCCACTGTAGTTATGCTAGAAGCTCTTGCTAGCAAACCACGACGTGAAATGCAAAAGGCTAGTACTACAAGAGCCACGGTTCCAAGCAGTAAAAAAAGGCATCGTCCCACTGTAGAGAAAGATCATGTGGATGAAAAATGGTTAAAAGAAGAGAAAGATGAAGAAGGCTCAGAACCCGAGGCTGAAGATGATCAGGATGAACTCACATCAATCAAAAATCTTAATCTGCGTCTTAATGAAGCAGTAACAGATGATGATGTGGGATATATCTGGGGTCAAAGGATGTGGTTTGTGAATGCCAAAGATGTGGAAGCTGCAACTGTCTTTACTAATAGCCGAAGCCTTGATACATCCTATACACTGCAAATATACGAGGCTTTGAGAGATGGAAAGAAACTTGTGGCAAGCAACGTGGTCCTGTGCCCAATAATGTTTTGTCCAATCAAAAATAGCTTTCTGGATCAAATAACATTTATAGGGCCTACACATTTCGAGGAAACCTTCAGTCAATTCTTTAAAGACACTCTTAAAAATATTCCACATGAACAAGGCGAAGAGGCACAAGGTGAGAATATGCTAAAGGAAGCAAAGAAGGAATTCCTCCTTCATTGCAGATTCCAACCCATTGATGGTCAACATTGGGCTTATGCTTGTAATCAGATCGCAAAAGAAGAAAAGGAGGTCAAAAGACTCACTTCAAAACAATTTGCAAAGATAAGTTCATTCCATTATTATCCTGCAACAATCTGTATATTCAAGCATGAGATCAAGTATTTGATTGAGTCCGAAAGACTTAATCATTATGTCCATGGAAAGCGTAAGATATCCTCAACATCAAAGGTCTTACAGAAGGCAAGGGTTATATGGACAACATTTGGTTCTCCAAATCCTGATTTGAAGCGAAAGGTCACAAAAGTAGACGCCGACACACTCACAAACTTCTATACTTCTTTGAGTGCAGTTGTGCCTAGGGGAACTCAAGAGCGAGAAGAAAATATGACAAGCCTCAAGGTGGTGAGAGACAGATATGCCGACTACACTTCTATCATATTTCGTCCTGTTGAAGTGTTCAATGAGATGCTTGAAACATGCATTGCTTGTGAGCGTGGACAGTTGACCTATGAAGCTCCTTTGTTTATCTCTGGAAAGTCAAAGGTGATGGATAAGAAGGAGTTGACGGCAAGGATGTGGAGGCCTATAAAGTACTTACCTGACAAGTATGCATCCATGGTAGCACAAAAACTTTTAAAGGAGTTTTAAAGAAAGAATGGTTTTTTGGAAAGAAAGACAAAGACCACTGCATGGAAGAATGCATCAATGTACAGGTGAGGCATGATGCAGTGCATAGTGCCATTAAGTATTTGCTATCAAAGAAACAAATACCTCTTACATGAGAAAAGAAATCCCATAATAGGTGGTTGCATATGTGGAAAGATTAATCAGTGAGATAAGGATGCCAACAGATATGCACCAAAGCTTTCAATTCAATGTAGAGGTTACGGCAGAGTCTGGAAAGCTTGTGAACTTCAGGGGAGTCTCAGAAGATGACTTCATCAAGAATGAGTCAGCATGGGACAAGCCACAACTATTCTTCATCAATGAAGTTTCTAGCGATGATATCCATAACTTCATTGATAGAATAGTATATACCACCATTAGCAAAGTGGCAATTTGCAACATTGTCAATTTTGTTGATAAAAAAGACAAAGAAGCCATGCAGGTTACCCTAGAGCGAGCATATTCATCAGATTTGAAGATCTATAGTGGTGTTTATGCAGCAAAGAGAGGCAAGAGAGAATGTGGCATAGCGATTTAATCTCTTGAATCATTCTTCTTGTGTATGCGGAGTCCCAACCCTGATCACTCCTTACAAAAGAACATAAAAGGGAATTCAAATAATTTGAGATTGATGCTAGAAGAGCAAGATATTCCCAGGTCCATACATTATCAAAAAAACAACTATGGAAGTCCTGCAAAAAGTGGGAGTCTCTTGCTTACCATGATGGAGAATTTGCTACTGGCAGGTTGGGAGGTCACCTTGTGCAGGATGGGATATTTATTTGAGGATCTCCTCAGAAAAGGCAACTCCACAAATATTATTGAAAACAAGCATTTCATGGCTTATTTTCAGCTTCAAGCAGATCTAACCACAGGCTATGAAAAAGAGGTAGAGCACAAGGAGACTGATGACATGGATGATGACCTTGAAGATCATAATGTCCCAGTTGATGATGATGAAAAGATGGACTTACATGACCCATTCAGAGAGAGGTTGGTGGATGAAGAGAAAGATGATGATGCCTTCTTTGATAATTATGGCTCACAGGGTTATGTAAAAAGGCCACTATGACAATACTTAGCGGTATGAACTCTCTATTTCTCAACTAAATACAATTTTTTAAATAAGATTTAAATTTAAAGATAATGAATCTAATCTCTCATATTTGTTTATAGGCAATAGAGGGAGAAGAAATGGATGAAGTCAATATGGAGGCACTCCCTTCTACTTCAGCACTGCAACCACCTCTAAATTTGATTGAAGAATCCCATGAGCACAAGGGCTTTAAAGACACCATGGAAAAGCAGAATGACCGCAAACATAGAACACAAGCTATGACAGAGACCCATTCTGCAAATTTAGCTGCATTGGATAAAATGGAAAGCTCATTTGAAGTTAGGATCGTTTTGAAACGAGAACCTCAGTATTTGAGCTTTGGTAGAGAGGAGGTTTCAATCCTCTCCAATCCTTTAAAAGAGGTTAATGACAATGTTATCTTGGCCATTCTCAGGTAACGTTTGTTTATTTGTTGCTACTTCAATGAGCTAACATTTGTTTATTTGTTTACTGTGTAGTTATATCTCAGTTTCCTAGTGTAGAATGCAAATCAATTCTATGAGCTAATGTTTGTTTATTTCTTGGTGCAGTGTAGTTATTTCTCAGCTTCCTAGTGCAATACAGAATCGTGTCTACATGCTCGATGCTCTCCTTTCTTCTATTCTTAGCTCTCCTCAAAAGACTATAGAAGATGTTTGTACCTGGTTAAGCCCTTTGAATTTAGATGGGGTGCGAGTCATCTTTATGCCTTATCATGAGGAGTAAGTATCAACTCCAACCTTATTTTTACTATTTCTTTGGCAAGTTTGTGTAAAACAATAATCATTTTTATTCTGGTCATGTAGCTCACATTGGAGTCTGATCTCTTGGGACCGTGAAGTCAACCGTTTGTGGTTTGTGAATTCAATGGAAGGCTATCATGCCAACTCCTCGAGGTAATTATTATCTTAATATTTTTGTTACTTTCTTATTTTGTATCTTATGATCATGACATATTAATATATTTAATATGTCATGATGGACAGTGCTGCATATCGGCTAGTATCTGCTGTCAGAACAACCATGGAGCAACAAGACTAAGTAGAATTCAAACGACATCTACCAGTGGAGCAAAAAGTTGGGCACAACTGTGGGTGGAGAGTTGCCTACAATTGCATGTTGTTTCTTAGAGAGATTTTTGATTTGGAGTTACCAGTCAAAATGGAATCATATACAGAAACCGATCTACTAGTGTTTCGGGCTAAGAGTATTCAGCATCTAATTGCTACCATTGGGAAACAACCTGAAAATATGACTACATTGCAGCATGTATAAAACCTTATCTTTATACTTCTATGCTTGTTCAAGCCTTTAATTGGGATGTGTAAATCTCATAACTTTTTTATATTTTCCTCCAAGAGGAGAAGAAACTAAGTCTAATGAAAGCATGCTATCTTTATACTTCTATGATTATTTAAACCTTTATTTTTATTTGGGATGTGTAAATCTCATAACTTTTTAAATTTTTCCTCCAAGAGGAGGAGAGACTCACTCTAATGAAAGCATGTATGAAACCTTACTTTTTAAATTTTTGCTCCAAGAGGAGGAGAGACTCACTCTAATGAAAGCATGTATGAAACCTTATCTGTATACTTCTATGCAGTCTAATGAAAAAACCATTATTAATGTTGGGGAACAACCTAAAAATATGACTACATTGCAGCATGTATGAAATCTTATCTTTATATTTCTATGCTTGTTTGAGCCTTTATTTGGGATGTGTACATCTCATAACTTTTTTATATTTTTATAGCAGAAGGAGGATGTAGAAGACATAGCAAGTGAAGAAGAATATGCTCAATAAGATGAGTCATGAAAATATGACTCTATTGCAGCAGATTGGAAGTTCATTCACCACTATGTTGTTAATTCGACAACAACCTCATTTTTTTGAATTTGGTGAAGAAGAGATTTTAATCCTCTTGAATCCTAAGAAAGAGGTTAATGTCAAAGTCATTACAACCATCCTCAGGTTTGATGCAGCCTTTTCCTTGGCTTTATACTTTGCTTATTTTGATTAAACCCAAGAAGCTAATACTTTTTTTTAATATATAGTAATGTTATAGCAAATTTTCCTCAAAATATACAAAGCGTTTCATATATGCTCGATCCTCTTATTTCGGAAGTTCTTAGCAACAAAGAAGAAACCATAGAGGATGTTTGCAAGTGGTTGAAGCACGTTCCTATGAATGAGGCACGAGTTATCTTTATAGCATATTATGAGAAGTAAGCATCAAACCCTACTTGTTTTTTCTATTGCATTGCTAGAATTGTCTCAAACACAGTAATTATTCTTTATTGATAATGCAGCTCACATTGGAGTTTGTTGGTCATGGACATCTTTGCTAAGAAGTGCTTCTTTGCCAACTCAATGACATCCGTCCATGGCACTGTGTTAGAGTAAGTAAATACTACACTTGTTGTCACTTCTTGACATGTAGATTGATATGCAATGCACATATTCACTATTGTTATATGTTTTGATGTGCAGATCGGCTCAAAAGTTAGTAGGTGCTATCGACACAGTAATGCAATAATGTGACTTGGCACAACAAATAGAGTATATAACATGTTAGGTATCACATCAAGAGGATAGCCACATCTATAATTGTGGATGGAGGGTGGGCTACAATTGCTTTTTGGTACTTGGTCAAATTTTTGAGATACAAAATGACACCACACTGTCAACATATACGGATTTGCATCTCTATGCATTTATAACATGTACCATTCGAGCAATCATTAAGGGAAACATTATGGACCCTCCCACAAGGCAAATAGATTATGGCTCAGAGGAGTGCGAAATGAATGCTGTCAAAGAGTCAAAGGGCATAGAAGACCTCAACTCTACAAACATGGCTTCATTGGAAGAATTGGGAAGCTCTTTTAATGTTAGGGTTATGATTCAACATAGACCTCAGTATCTTGAATTTGGGGGAGAGGAGATTTCAATCCTCTCTAGAGCTTCATATGAGGTCAATACAACGTTATGATGGCCATTCTCAGGTTTGATACAAACTTTTTCTCTGCTTGATAATTCAATATTTTGATTAAATCTAATAAGCTAATATTCATTTATTTGTTGGTGCAGTATAGTTATCTCACGATTTTGTAGAGCCGTACAAAACCATGTGTATATGTTGGATTCCCTCCTTTCTCCTATACTTAGCGATAGCAGAAAGACGATAGATGATGTTTGTAAATGGTTACAACCTTTACATTTACATGGCGTGCGAGTCCTATTTATGGCATATCATGAGATGTAAGTATCATGGCACTGGTAACATTGTGTTAAATAATAATGGTTCTTAATTATTCGTGTAGGGCACATTGGAGTCTGGTGGTTTGGGACCTTGAAGACAACTATTGTTGGTTTGTCAAATCGATTGCAGGCTTTCATGGCTCAGTGCAAATGTAAGTATTCTATTAATCTGTTGTTACTTCTATATTATGTACCTTATGTAATAGACACACTAAGTTTTTTTAATATGTCATGATGAGCAGGTCGATTGAGAAGTTGGTATCTACTATCAGAGAAACAGGACAGTACAAAGACTCGCTAGACTTCCAAAAGCGTTTAGTAGTAGAGAAGGAAGATGGGCATAGTTGTGGGTGGAGAGTTGCCTATAACTACATGTTGATTTTCAAAGAAATTTTCTCACTTAAGCCACAGGTCCCATCGGAAGACTCTTTGGAGCTCAAATATTCAGAGGAGGATATACAATTGTTTAGGGATGAAATCATTCAAAACCTTATTGCTGCCATTAGAATACAACGTGCAACTGAAGCAATATCAGAGCTTGCATTTAAGGAAGAGGAGACTGAGTCTACTATGAAAGCACTACACACTACAGAAGAAGTAGAGACTCAATGTACACCTACAGCACCACAGCCTCCACTGGAAGCATCAGAAGAGTTGCCATAGCCTCCGCTTGCATTTAAGGAAGAGGATACTGAGTCTACTCCGAAAGCACTACAGACTGAGCACTACAGACTGAGTGTACATCTAGAGCACCACAGCCTCCATTGGAAGCATCAGAAGAGTTGCCACAGTCTCCACTAGAAGCATCAGAAGAGTTGTGATGCATGTATGATGTTGTGTTTGTATATATGCATGAGGAGCATATTCTCATGATGTTTATTCCATGAATATTATGGTTGACATTTATTTGTTGCAATGTATGAATCATGATGTAGTTTTTGTTGATTATACACCAATTTGTGACTTATTACTTAAGTGGCATTTAGTCATGATATTTATATATTTATTTCATGCACACAATTTTATGATATGAATGTGTGATGATGTGATTATTTGGAAATATAACCTTGTGTGATGAGAATTTTGATATGAATATGTGATGATGTAATATTTGTAATATATTTCACTCCAAAGTATCAATTCCCAATGCTCCACTCACTTAAAGTACAGCATTCCCAATGCTCTGCAAAATTTTATTCAGTTGGACAGTCTCCACTCACTTAAAGTAGAGCATTCCCAATGCTTCTCTCACTTTATTCCAACCCTTATCCTTATCATAGCGAACACATCGTGCCTTAGTGCACTTGTATTCTTCCATCCTAGTCCTTCCACAAACACTCTCTTATTTCTTACATCCTAGTCCTTCTGATTAACTTGTATTCGTCTTTCACTTTACGTCTTCCCTCACTTTCTATCCCTTCAAGAAACTCTCTTATTTCTTACATCCTAGTCCTCCTGATTAACTTGTATTCGTCTTTCACTTTATGTCTTTCCTCACTTTCTATCGCTCTCTCTCTCTCTCACTTGTAATATATTTCACTCCAAAGTATCAATTCCCAATGCTCCACTCACTTAAAGTATAGCATTCCCAATGCTCTGCAAAATTTGATTTAGTTGGACAGTCTCCACTCACTTAAAGTAGAGCATTCCCAATGCTTCTCTCGCTTTATTCCAACCCTTATCCTTATCATAGCAAACACATCGTGCCTTAGTGCACTTGTATTCTTCCATCCTAGTCCTTCCACAAACACTTTCTTATTTCTTACATCTTAGTCCTTCTCACTAACTTGTATTCTTCTATCCTAGTCCTTCCACAAACACTCTCTTCTTTCATCCATCCTAGTAACTTGTATTCTTCTATCCTAGTTCTTCCACAAACACTCTCTTCTTTCATCCATCCTAGTGCTTCTCATTAACTTGTATTCTTCCATCCTAGTCCTTCCACAAACACTCTCTTCTTTCTTCCATCCTAGTCCATCTCCCTTTCTTTATCATCTCCCCACCCATGGATGTCCTTGGCATTGTTGAAGACGTGGAGTTCAAAATTAACAGTCTCAAAGAATGGATTGCTGACCAGGGAGCACAGAGAGAGGCTAGAATTTGACAAGGTTCTCCTTTGACACAGATGGAGAGAGAGGAATTTGATGCACAAAGGCACGTAGAGAGGGAGGGGACTCTCAAGATAGCAGACAGTGAAAGACTTTTAAGACATATTATAAAAGCATGACAAGATCTCTTAGACTTCTTAAGTAACCTTTGTTATTGCAGCTCTCATCATGGGTGATTTGATGCGGATGCTGAGAGAACAATAAGAGCCTCACAGAGAAATTATAAAGAAACAATTTGTGACTGCTTAAATTACTTCTTTGCATGTAATTATGTTGAGGATACAGATGTGGAGGCAGTGAAAGATTGGGTTATTGAGAAGATAAGAAAGATCAATGATGAGATCTTCTAGACTTTGGGTGATTAACAAGATAAGAGAGACCAAGATGAGATCTTCTAGAAGCTAATGTAAGGTGCTTTTTGACACCATATGGCTTTGAGTTATATGATCTACTTCTTGTACAAATGTGATGTGCTCTCTTTTAAATGTACTCTAGTTTTGAGAGACCAATGATGAGATCTTCTAGACTTTGGGTTATTGAGAAGATAAGAGAGACCAAGATGAGATCTCTAGGGCTATGAGCTAATGTAAGGTGTTTTTTGACACCATAAGGCTTTGAGTTATATGATCTACTTCTTGTACAAATGTGATGTGCTCTTTTTTAAATGTACTCTAGTTTTAATAACATGTCACACCATTTTTTCTAATTTGATTTTTTAAAATCTTACTTTTTGTCTCTTTTAACAATGTGATGTCCTCTATTTTTAATGTACTCTAGTTTTAATAACATCTCACATCATTTTTTCTAATTTGATTTTTTAAAATCTTCCTTTCTGACTCAATGTTTTGTTTTATAAGAGCCTCTTTTTTTTTAATGTTTTATCCAAAATTATCTCACAAAATGAATTTGGACAGTGCACCAGTCCAAAATTAATGAAATAGGTGTTTATGATTCTTTCAATGCACAAGTTGAATTCTGAATTTCCCTAAGAAGAGGTTGAGAAACTATATTGTATTTTGTTTTATACATTTAGTTTATATTAAATAAGTTTTTGAAATGCAGAATGAGATGATTCTTTATTATTATTAAAATTGGCAAACCTTGCTTAGAGAGAATGGCTTTGCTTGTATAGGGTTTCTATGAGAATGGAGATGCATTGAAAGTTGTATGTTCCAATCTTCCTACATCTCTTGTTAATGATATGTTCCTCCACTTATTCTATCTTCCTATTTTAAAATCTTGATTAATGGAAAATACAATGAGCGGATCATTATGTAAGGGACAAAATCATAACCTAAGGATGGTATTAGACATGTTAAATTTCTTACTTTTGCAAAGGACAATATACTTTAAAAATCTTTTAGTTGAACAATTGGATTTCTTATCTAAAGTACATGTAAATTATGTTGACGATGCTGAGACATGTCATCAACTTCTATTCAAAATTTTCCTTCTACTTTTGAGAGAAGAGTTTTGTCAAGTGTTTCAAATTTAGTGCCTTGACATTTTTGTACACCCCACCTAGAGAATTACAAGTGGGGCTATTGCACTCTCCACCCACATAGTTGCAAGTGGGCCTCACTTGAGTATGATATTTACATTAAGAATATATTTTGGAGGATAGGTGATCCTCCACAACAATTTCAACTAGGGTTTCACTTACCTCATGTCCAACATTTATGTTTTGATAAACTAGGCATCTACATTTACCACAAACACACTATTCAACATTTTAAAATTTTGAACTTGTATAAAGTCCATCTTTAAACTTGGACCTAAGAAAAGTTCAACATAATTACTTAGTATATTATAATCTCTCTTTCAAATCAAGAATCCCTTGAAATAAGATATGGAACTACTTGGCTATGGTAATTTTGATCTTAAGACACACCAAAATATGAGTACTCTCTTTGAAAGGTGGTGTATATATATACCTTCTTGGTCTTCAAAACTTTTACGATTTAAATATAAAATCAAATATTCAACAGAGTTTATACAATCTCTTTTATAAAAGAAATCTCTTTCAAACTTTCCCCAACTTTAAGGATCCACTTTGGATAAGGTAATTTGAGAGGGCTCAAAAGGCGCTGAGGATCTCCGAGTTGAACAAGAGGCTCAGAATATCCCAGGCACTAGCAATCTAGAAGACATTCTAGAAGGTGTCGGTGTTGATGAGCTGCTTGATCTTTTCCAAAAGCCCGAGCCTATGCATGAGGAGGTAGGGATATCAAAGCAGCACAAGGCTGAGGTTGAGCCCATGGACGAGAAGGCAGGGACACCAAAGTAGTTACAAGAGAAATCAAAAGATGAATACTTTCTTGGAGACACTACTACACACGGGTCCTATTCTGATGCTTAAGTGCCGACATTTAGCATGCGCAGGGTGCTAATCATCGGTATGCAAAGCAAGTTTAGTCAAGTGTTGCTATATAGCGACTCTAGCCAAGTGTCACTGTATATCGAAGTTTATTAAGAGTCGCTATATAGCGACACTTACCAGACTTGTGGAAGGTTGTTATATAGAGACACTGAGATAGTTTCCTCTAGCGATGTTCTACAAAGAGTGTTTTTCCCCATACCAACCTTTAAAGATAGTTTTTCCCAATGATATTTTTTTTTTTCTTTTCATACATGTTTGATCCTTTGAAATAATAAAAGTACAAGAGCATGTACATCAAGTTTGAAGCTCATATATTCATGTCCGAGTTTGAGATGAAAAAAATCAATGAAGAGCATTTACATCAATGGCTGCATCCTGAGTTGTTGATGTATCCTGAGCATTTACATCAACGGCTGCATCCTGAGCCAAGTCTAGCGTGCCAAACAAGTCTATCTCCAACTCTATACCGAGTTGATCTCGTATATCATCATCGTACTCTTGCATCATACGTCCACCTAAGACTTGATCATCTTCTTGAATAAAGTGTGGTGATTCTTGATGATCGTCATCTTCTTCCTCAATATCATGATCTCCATCTTCCTCCCATACAATGATGTCATTATGTGCATCTTCCTCTTGGCTCATATTGTGATCTTCATCTTCTTTGCTAGATCCATATGGATCAATTGGATCCAGCATTGGTAGTGGCATCTCCATATCCACATCTCTGTCTTCAAAAATTTGCTTACTTCGTGGTGCAACTTGGATCACATACCACCATCTTGGATCAGAACGATCCAGATGAAAAACCACCTATATTGAAGATGGGTGCCAAATGCCATCAATTATATATATGAAATTATGCTTAAGTAGATGTACCAATGGATCTTTAAAAACCAAAGCTTCGATTAATTAAATCATTAGTATGCACCTGCTCACAATGCTCGGGAAGAACAAAAGTATCACTTTCATTGGTCCAAAGTTTGGTGGAGTCTATTGCAAAGAAACTGCTACTATCTTTCCTCATTGTCGCAAGGGGACCATTGTAAATAGTTCTAAACCATTTTACATCAAGAATGAAAATACTAAATCATCTAAAATCAATTTCATAGATTTCGCATATGGTCTCACAATAATCCACAAATGAGGCATCCTATTCATGGCACACAAGTCTTCTCGAACTCCTCTCGAGTCTTTGGAACCCACCAAGTGTGCCCAAATAGTAGCCCCCACATTCTTGAAGATATGCATGGGATGATTGATTTGCAACTGACCCCAATAAGGAAGCTCGTGAAAAATGATAGCCTCTTCATACCATGAGGAGGCTCCTCTCCATTCTCCCTACAAGCCTGAATCCAATCACTTTCCTTCAAATATGGTGCTGGTGGATCAAGCTGACCTCCACGCATGAGATGGTCCAGCGGAAGGTATCGAGCAGGACCTTCATAAACATTTTTCCTCATATGTTTGGAGTATCGTGCAAGTGGTTTCAAACCCGGTCCACAAACAGGACAAGCATGGTACCCACTTGTAACAAGTCTTGCACGTGAGCATGAATGTGGTAGTATAAGACATGCATGTGAAAGAGAGTCATAAAAGCATAATCTTATATTATACATGTACCACGTATTTGCGCACTCTCCATATCCTGGCTAGTCATGCATGGTCGACATCAAGATTCCCCTAACCAAAATGTCATTGGTATGTCTAGGAGCTCTAAAAATATCAAAGAGCCACACTCCTCTCCATAAGATCTGTAACTCCTCTATCAAAGGTGCCATGTACATGTCCATATTTTTGGCCTTGTACTTCCCTGGCACAAGCAGTGCAAGCATAAGGTGTCCCTTCTTTATTTTGTTAGCCATGGTGGGATATTGTAATTCACCAAGACTATGGGCCATGTCGACCAAGATGTCAAGTGTAACCCGAAAGGGTTCACACCGTCCATGGTGAGCCTAAGATGTAAGTTGCATGGCTCCCTTGCAAAGTCCGGCCACTAATTGTCTATGTGCTTCCAAGCTGCACAATCTACAAAAATCCTCAATGTGTCATCGGTGGACCGATGAGATGCATGCCAAGTCATCAACTCCACTATGGATTTGCATCAGAACATGTGTTGTATTCTTGCAATGATGGGAAAGTGTCTCAAGACCTTTACCGGTATTTGCTCACCCTGCAAGTCATCTCTATATCGTTGTTCCCCACACTTCGGACAACTAGCCAAATCTCCATGCTTACGGCGGTGAAAGAGAATACAATCATTTTTGTTATCTGCATTGGCCTACAGCTAGCGCCTTAAGCGCTAGTTGCAGTGATGGGTGTAGGAACCCTCTCTTCTCTTATTCCCTCTTCTTCCCCTCTTTTCCTCTTTTCCTCGCTCTTTCCCCCCTCTTTCCCTCATATGCTCATGCATATTAAGCATAAGCATATGCTTTCTCTCTTTTTCTCTTTCTCTCTTTCTCTCTTATGCTATGCTTTTCCTTCTCTTATGCTTATGCTCTTTTTCCCTCTTCTTTTTCCCCTCTTTCAATCTCTTTTCCCCTCTTCCTTCTCTTCTTTTCCCCTCTCTTTTTTCCTCTCTTTTTCTCTTCTTTTCATAAGCATATGCATTTGCCTATGCTTATGCTTATGCATGAGCATATGCTCATATGCTCATGCATAAGCATAAGGATATGCTTTCTCTCTTTTTCTCTTATGCATATGGTTTTCCTTCTCTTATGCTTATGCTCTTTTCCCCTCTTCTTTTTCCCTTCTTTCAATCTCTTTTCCCCTCTTCCTTCTCTTCTTTTCCCCTCTCTTATTTCCTCTCTTTTTCTCTTCTTTTCATAAGCATATGCATTTGCCTACGCTTATGCTTATGCATGAGCATATGGTGCTCATATGCTCATGCATAAGCATAAGCATATGCTTTCTCTCTTTTTCTCTTATGCATATGATTTTCCTTCTCTTATGCTTATGCCCTTTTCCCCTCTTCTTTTTCCCCTCTTTCAATCTCTTTTCCCCTCTTCCTTCTCTTCTTTTCCCCTCTCTTTTTTCCTCTCTTTTTCTCTTCTTTTCATAAGCATATTAATTTGCCTATGCTTGTGCTTATGCATGAGCATATGCTCATATGCTCATGCATAAGCATAAGCATATGCTTTCTCTCTTTTTCTCCTATGCATATGCTTTTCCTTATGCTTATGCTTATGCTCTTTTCCCCTCTTCTTTTTCCCCTCTTTCAATCTCTTTTCTCCTCTTCCTTCTCTTCTTTTCCCCTCTCTTTTTTCCTCTCTTTTTCTCTTCTTTTCATATGCATATGCATTCGCCTATGCTTATGCTCATATGCTCATGCATAAGCATAAGCATATGCATTCTCTCTTTTTCTCTTTTCATAAGCATATGCATTTGCCTATGCTAATGTTCATATGCATTTGCCTATGTTTATGCTTATTTCCTTCTCCTTAGCCATATTCGGTTCTTTTTTCACATGCTTCTCAGCCGTATTTTGTTCTTTTTTTTTTTCAAACAGATTCTAAATGGAACAACCATGCCCTCACCCATGGGTGCTCTCCCTAGACCCCAACCTGGCTCCCCACGTTGCATAGATTATAGACATAGCTTCTCTGCTAGCTCATGTAAAAGAGAAGATTGCGTAAGAGAGCGATTGGGTGAAGTACAACATGGAGGTGCGTATGATTGGGTGGGGTCCAAGCTGAAGGGTAGTAGAGTAGGGGCGATTGAGGAATGCATGACACAACCTACGGGATCTCTGTAAGTTTACTTCTTCTCATTTAATTTATTATTCTATTTGTTTTATTACAAATTGCAAGCACTTTATCTAACTCTCGTAAATTGGGCCCACAACAGGTTGTGATGGATCGCCTTCCCACAAACACAAAGGCGAGATGCACGTTCTGCATAGGAACAAAGCCATGCTTTATTGAGATGGAGGCCATGGGAGCAACAGTCAATTGGGCTGAGGTGGTTGCTCGCACGGTATAAGTCTACTCCTACTCGTAATCTCACTTTTTGAATTGTTTTATTCTTTAAGTTTCAATCTAATTTCCAATTAATATGGTTTCACTCTTAGAGTGCAAGCTCAAACATCCCATCAGTGAAGGTGAGCGGCGATGATGAGGGATTAGGCTTACACGGCTTCTACGAGGGAGGGGGTTTAGGCGTAGCTCACGAGGGCCAGAGATCAGGCCATTGCAACCACGACGAGGATGAGGAGGACGATTCGGATGAGCAGTAGTAGTAGTAGTAGTATTAGTAGTAGTTTGTATATACTTCGGCATGTATATGCTTCTATATGTCGGCTCGTTTGAGCAATTTTGTATCACCCTTTTCGAAAGGGTAATTTTGTAACAAACAATGTTGTATATCTTCAGCATGTATATGCTTCTATTGCTCGACTCGTTTGAGCAATTTTGTATCACCCTTTTCACAAGGGAAATTTTGTAAAAAACAACATTCTTTTGTAATTATTATTAAAAAAACATTAGTGGGGCAAAACAGGGCTTGCTATGGCCTTGTTTAGCCCCACTAATGCTTTTTTTAGCTTATGTTAATCGTCGCTATATAGCGACATTTACCAATATCGCTATATAGCAACACTTATATAGCGACCGTTCTCTTCCAACGCTAATAGCGACGTAAATACTGACCTTTGCGCCTATCAAAAAAAACTTTTTAGTGTAAAAAATATTGGTATTTCAGCCAGAAAATGGCCTGTGTCTTGTAGTGAGAAGTGGTGTCATATATATATATATATACCTTCTTACTATTAAAAACTCTATTTAAATACAAAATGGAACTTCAAGCTTCACTTTTTAATAGTGATGACCACTTTGTCAATTTATATTTCACACAACCATGTGAATCAATGATTGGAGGCTTCGTGGCCCTTTCTCAAGTAAGGAATTGACTTTCCACTACTACACACAAACCCTATTGTGATACTTAAGTATCGATGTTTAGCGTGCATGGGGCGCTAATCGTCGGTATTAGAAGTGGGCCTCATTAAGGGTCACTATATAGCGACTTTAGGAAAATGTTGCTATATAGCGATGTTTTCCTAAAGTCGCTATATAGCGACCCTTATCAAATTGGTAATGGTCGTTATATAGCGACACTGAGACATTTTCCTATAGCAACGTTTTACAGAGAGTTTTTTTCCCATATCGACCTTAAAAGATAGTTTTTCCCAATGACAAAATTTTTTAAATTTTCATACATGTTTGATCCTTTGAGAGAATAAAAGTACAAGAGCATGTACATCAAGCGTTTGAAGCTCATATATTCATGTCCAAGTTTGAGATGAAAAAAATCAATGAAGAGCATTTACATCAATGGCTTCATCCTGAGCCAAGTCTAATGTGCCAAACAAGTCTATCTCTAACTCTATATCGAGTTGATCTCCTATATCATCATCGTACTCTAGCATCGTACGTTCACCTAAGAGTACTTGATCATCTTCTTCAATAAAGTGTGGTGATTCTTGATGATCGTCATCTTCTTCCTCAATATCGTGATCTCCATCTTTCTCCCATACGATGTCATTATGCGCATCTTCCTCTTGGCTCATATTGTGATCTTCATCTTCTTCGCTAGATCCATCTGGATCAACTGGATCCGTCATTGGTAGTGGCATCTCCATATCCACATCTCTATCTTCAAAAATTTGCTTACCTTGTGGTGCAACTTGGATCACGTACCACCATCTTGGATCAGAATGATCCGGATGAAAAACCATCTATATTGAATATGGGTGCCAAATGCCATCAATTATATATATGAAATTGTGCTTAAGTACATGTATCAATGGATCGTTAAAAATGAAAGCTTTGATTAATTAAATCATTAGTATGCACCTGCTCATAGTGTTCGGGAAGAACAAAAGTATCACTTTCATCGGTCCAAAGTTTGTTGGTGGAGTCTATTGCAAAGAAACTGCTACTGTCTTTCTCACTATCGCATGGGGACCGTTGTAAATAGTTCTAAACCATTTTACATCAAGAATGAAAATACTAAATCGTATGAAATCAACTTCATAGATTTCGCATATGGTTCCACAATAATCCAACTATGAGGAGAGAAGATTGGTATCCGAAGCACTTACTCGGCTATCTTGTGTGAAGTTAGCCATGACTCCACAATCATACATGACTCTCTTTGAATCGATGCGTTGCACGTGAAAATGTCTTCCATATGACCATAATGCACTGTACTTTTTGTACTGTAAAAGAGCATCATTAAAACAATGAAGATGCATCTATTTTATAGTGTATATTACCACAAATAATTACGTCAAGAGGTAAGAAACTTACATACATGATACATCTAGATGATAACTTTCGCTCGCGCTCGTTTATTGTCTCTCCATCGCATTCTTTATGTAGAGCCAGTTGTAGCCAATCAAGTGACATGTGAGTGGGGACAAGAGCAAGATCCCGTGGATATGGTTGCAATTGCCTACACATTACTCTGAATCTCATCCTTGCATTTATTCTTTCTGCTTTGGCCGCTTCATATCTCTCAATCCATTTCTGCATCTCCTTGCTATTGAGGATACAAAACTTATTGAATTTCTCCATTTGCTCTTCACTCATCTTTCTTTCAATCCCTTTTCATTGGGGAACCTCGCCAATGATGCAATCATCATCGTTGTTATGCCAAGCTTACGGCATATTGGGATCCGTGGATGCAAGAAACTCCGTGATATATACTAATGACTCTTGCACAAGCCATCCCTCTGCCATGCTTGCTTCTGGTCTTGCTCTTTGTCTTACAAATCCCTTCAAAGTTTTCATAAACCGCTCGAGAAAAAACATCCACCGACTATGAACGGTACCTGCAATGGCCACCTCATCAACTATGTGCACAAGCAAGTGCACTTGAGTTGTCATAATGCTCGAGGGAAACTGCTTCTCAAGCAAGCATACAGCTTCGATGGATTCCACCTTAGCCTTCTCGATGCTAGATATGGAGATCTCATTTTGAGATATCCACCTATTTCACATGCCCATGTAAGATATATTCATAATCAGTCTACAGATTATTCAACTTAAATTGAAGAAAATGCAATCAATGCGATTTGATAGTAAGCATACCTCACAATACCACTGATCTTGAATATAGCATTTCTAACATCTTCTTGTAAGAACCCTTTTATTGTTATTGGGAGGTTGAACTATCAATGCAACAAAGTAGTCATGTTAACAATGTAACATAATCATTATTACACTAATGCATCACGATTATTGGTACACTAATCCTATAGCTTAGAATACCAATAAGACCTTGTTCCAATCATGGGACTTGAGTCCACTAAGTTTATTGTCCTTTGAAAATGCTCCTTTCAAGCAACGCATGTACCCTGTGGGTGTTTGAAAAGAGGCAATGTCCGCCTTCACATCTGCCTCCTCTCTCGTAGAGAGGATCCATGTTGCTTTTGGGAGGATAACTTTTCCTGAAGGACACACTTGGGGCCACAAACGAGACATCCTATTCATAGCACACAAGTCTTCTTGCACTCCTCTCAAGTCTTTGGAACCAACCAAGTGTGCCTAAATAGTAGCCCCCACATTCTTGAAGATATGCATGGGATCCAAGAGATGATTGATTTGTAACTAACCCCAATAAGGAAGCTCATGAAAGATCGATAGCCTCTTCATACCATGAGGAGGTTCCTATCCATTCGCCCTCCAAGCTTGAATCCAGTCACTTGCCTTCAAATATGGTGGTGGTGGATCAAGCTGACCTCCACGTGCGAGATGGTCCAACGGAAGGTATCGAGCATGACCTTCATAAACATTTTTTCTCATATGTTTGGAGTATCGTGCAAGCGATTTCAAACCCGATCCACAAACATGACAAGCATGGTACCCACTTGTAACAAGTCCTGCACACATGCATGAATGTGTTAGTATAAGACATGCGTGCGAAAGAGAGTCATAAAAGCATAATCCTATATTACATGTAAAGACACAACCACGTTAGCTATGGTGGGATATTGTAATTCACCAAGACTATGGGCCATGTCGACCAAGATGTCGAGCGTAACCCGAAAGGATTCACGTTGTCCATGGCGAGCCCAAGATGTAAGTTGTGTGGCTCCCTCGCAAAGTTTGGCCACTGATTGTCTATGTGCTTCCAAGCTGCACAATCTGTGGGAATCCTCAATGTGTCATTAGTGGACCGATGAGATGCATGCCATGTCATCAACTCCGCTATGGATTTGCATCGGAACATGTGTTGTATTCTTGCAATGATGGGAAAGTGTCTCAAGACCTTTACCGGTATCTGCTCACCCTACAAGTCATCTCTATATCGTTGTTCCCCACACTTCAGACAACTAGCCAAATCTCCATACTCATGATGAAAGAGAATACAGTCATTACGACAAGCATGGATGGTATCATAATCCATACCCACAGTTGTTAGCATCTTCTTTGCTTCATCTCTTGATGTCGGCATGGTATTTGGTGCAAGCAACATCTTCTGGAGCAACCTATCACAATTCAAACATACATAGGCTTCGAATAATGATGATTTGGTACACTAATCCTACAGCTTTGAATACCTGTAAGACATTGAGCAAGCTTAGAATCCTACAACCTGACATTGAGCAAACATTTACAAACTTCTGCATTCTTTGAATTAAAGTGACAAAAGTCTGTATCTGTTTGCTCAATAGTAGGCTATTGAAGCTTCACATGGGAGGAAACAGAGGAGGAAAGAGAGGAAAAGAGAGGAGGAAAGAGAGGAGAAAAGAGAGGAAAAGAGAGGAGGAAAGAGAGGAGAAAAGAGAGGAGAAAAAGGAGAAAAGAGAGGAGATAAGAGAGAAAAAGAGAGAAAGTGAAAAGAGAAAAAGTGGGGATAAAAGAGAGAAAAAGTGGGGATACGAAGGCTTCGAATAATGATGATTCTCAAACATACATGATGATTCTCAAAACAAACAATATCCAAATAATGAGTCAAATTAATACAGGAGCTAACCTCATTAAGGCCGAGACACTTGTATCCGACCTCCCATACTTTGCTTGTAGATTCAAGATTGAGAGACAAGCCCATAGTTTAGACATCCTAGCACCCTCGTACAACTATGTTGATTGCAACTCTTGCATTTTGACCTCAGACTCTAACATCACGTGTACATGTGATGAAGTGCCCCTAAAATTAGAATCCATCATGTCCACCATACCCTCTTCATCATCTCCTAGACTATAGTCTTGCTCAAAGTGTGAAGATATATGCACACCCTCGTCACCCTCCTCATCCTATTTCAAGATTTCGTGTAAATATAAGATCTTGTCTCAAGGTTTCGTGTCATAATGGTCTCCAATATTAACCACGAACTCAAATAGCATTGACTTACCGATGATCCATCACCACGTGCAACACCAACGGTGGGTACTGGTTTGGGCTCCTCCCCATACATCCGCAAGTGGCGCATGATCATATGACGTTAATGTCATACTTCTCGCTTGCAATGAGTGCAATGACAATACAACTAAAATCACAATATGAGCTACAAGAAAATCTATTAAGATCCAAAAAATAGCCACCCATGAGCTCCTTTTCTCTCTTCTCACAATAAGTGCCCTGAACTGTCGCTATATAGCGATGCTTTGCTCTGTTCCGTTGCTATATAGCGATGCTTTCTCTGTTTCGTCACTATATAGCGATGCTTTTTGGATATAAGCATCGCTATATAGCGACGGACCAGCGTCGCTATATAGTGACGCTGGGGCCTTAAACCCGAAACCCCACGCGATGCTTTCTTTAGCATCTCTATTGTGAGAAAAGCCTCCCACCTTATATTCGACAACCTCGCTTTCCTCCTCTCTATTCTCCACTCTTCACCCCTACCCAGCCCCTCTCCCAACACTTGTGCTCTCTTTCTACCCTTCTCCCTCTTTGCTTGTGTGAAAAGAAGTTTTTCAAGAAGGTGAGTCTCTTTAAGCAATGTAGGTTTGTTTTTTGTGAGATTTTATTTTGTAAGTGTTGAAGCATGTTTCTCCTTGTATTGCTAGTTTTCATGCTTGATTTTCAGAGGTTAAGGACAAAAAATGAGATTTTGTGAAAGAAAGAAGACACTCCTTCTCTTTTTGGTATTTCTCTTCCTCCTCTTTCTCCTTGTTTGTAGGCTTATGCTTGTCTCCTCAATCCAATCCCTTTGAGAAGTTGCTTCTCTAAACTCCTCCTTCCTCTAACTAGTTATTTGAAAAATGGTATGTTTCCTCTCTTTTGTAGGGCTAGTCCACAAAACACTGAGCGGGACTATTCTAGGTAAGAAAGTGCTTCCTCTTTTTTCCTTTTGTTATTTTTGTTATTTGCATTGGCCTGCAACTAGCGTCTTAAGTGCTAGCTTTAGTGATGGGAGTAGGAACCTTCTCTTCCCATCTCTTTCCCTATTCTCTCTGCTTTCCCTCTCTTCCCCTCTTCCTTCTCTTCTTTTTCTCTCTTCTTTTTCCCCTCTTTCAATCTCTTTTCCCCTATTCTTTTTCCCCCTGCTTCAATCTCTTTTTCCCTCCTTTCCTTCTCTTCTTTTTCACCTCTTTCAATCTCTTTTCCCCTCTTTCAATCTCTTTTTCTCTCCTTTCCTTTTCTTCTTTTTCCCCTCTTTCAATCTCTTTTCTCCTCTTCCAATCTCTTTTCCCCTCTTTTCCCATGCTTATTCTCCTTTCCTTCTCTTCTTTTTCCCCTCTTTCAATCTCTTTTCCCCTCTTCCTTCCCTTATGTTTATGCTCTTTTCCCCTCTTTCATCCCCTCTTTCAATCTCTTTTCTCCTCTTCCAATCTCTTTTCCACTCTTTTCCCCTCTTTGGCTATGCTTATGCTTATGCATGAGCATATGCTCATATGCTCATGCATAAGCACAAGCTTATGCTTTCTCTCTTTTTCTTTTATGCTCATATGCTCATGCATAAGCATAAACATATGCTTTCTTTCCTTTTCTCTTATGCTTATGCTCTTTTTTCCTCTTCCTTCTCTTATGCTTATGCTTACGCATGAGCATATGTCTCCTTCTCCTTCTCCTTCTCCTCTTTTCCTCTTTTCCTCTCTCTTTCCCCCCCTCTTTCCCCTCTTTCAATCTCTTTTCATAAGCATATGTATTTGCCTATGCTTAAGCTTTCTCTCTTTTTCTTTTATGCTCATATGCTCATGCATAAGCATAAGCATATGCTTTCTTTCCTTATCTCTTATGCTTATGCTCTTTTTCCCTCTTCCTTCTCTTATGCTTATGCTTATGCTTATGCATGAGCATATGTCTCCTTCTCCTTCTCTTATGCTTATGCTTATGCTTGTGCTTATGCATGTCCTTCCCCTTCTCCTTCTCCTTTCCTTCTCTTCTTTTTCCCTCTCTTTTTCTCTTCTTTTCATAAGCATATCCCTATGCCTATGCCTATGCTTATGCTTATGCTTATGCATGAGCATATGAGCATATGCTCATGCATAAACTTATGAGCATGAGCTTATGCCTATGCCTATGCTTATGCCTATGCATATGCTTATGCTTATGCATGAGCATATGAGCATATGAGCATATGCTCATATACTCATGCATAAGCATATGCATAAGCATAGGAATAGGCATATGCTCATATGCTCATGCATAAGCATATGCTCATATGCTCATGAATAAGCATAGGCATAGGCATAGGCATATGCTTATGAAAAGAAGAGAAAAAGAGAGGGAAAAAGAAGAGAAGGAAAGGAGAAGGAGAAGGAGCATATGCTTATGCATAAGCATAAGCATATGCTTTCTCAATGTATTCTCTTATGCTTTGTCAATGTATTCTCATATGCTTTCTCAATGTATTCTCTTGTTTTTTGTTTTTTATTTTCGTGTTTGTGTCTACGTTAGACATGGGATCACCTCGCACATCTGACGAGTACAGAAACCCTCGTAGAAGGAGATATCATGATCTCTATTCTACAGAGGACTTTGATTCCCCTCAGGTGACAACTCAGGGGCCTACCCCTACGACTACCCCCCGACTCCTCTCGGACATAGCACTGTGACTACCCCTGGGGGAACTCCTTTGCTAGTAGCCCATGGCTTTGTCGGGAGTCCCGACGAGTTTGTGGCACAAATGACCGATGAGGAGGCAGCGAGATTCTTCTCTCTACTATCCTAGAGGACCTCAGCAATTCCCTCTCCTACACTAACGGCTGGACCTACTACCCAGCTGTCTCCTCTAGCCCCTTCAACTGAGTGGTCATCACCTAGGCGTGCCCATCGTAAGGGAAGTAAGAGTAGGAGGGGTCACTTATGTTGTGCTGACTCGGCAGATGTAGACGAGTCAGCACACTCACATCCCTACAGATCTCCACTTGGTCCCGAGACCCAGTACCAGTCAGGTCCCTTGTCCTCTCTTACTCCCACTGCTACTCCTCGCTCCAGAAGCGCTCACACAAACACCACTCGCTCTGACTCTGCCATTACCATGAGTCCTCCTTACCTGATCAAGGACCTATCCTATTAAATCATGGCTGCGGGAGAGATAATAGAAGATCAAAAGGGCGTAGCAGTGATGGCCACCATGAGGCAGTTGATGAGCCACCACTTCAGGAGTGGCATTGCCACTAATTGGCGGTATCAAGATGACCAAAAGAAGCAGGCGGTCATCGATGAATTGAAAGCAAAATACCCTAACCCCCCAAATTGGGAGTTCAATGAGAATTACATGCAAGAGTGCATGGGTTTGGTCTTGAAGCATCGTAGATCAACCTTGCGTACTTCCATCGCAAAGGGGAGGGCTAAACTCAACTGGGCAGATAAAGCTGATTGGAAGTTTTTCAAGAAGTAGAACAGGGACCATCCCAATTCGAGGATCAGAGGAGGGCTACGAGGAGATGGCTAGACGTTGTAGGTACTTCGCACTTTGGTGCACGTGGACGGTTGGCATTCGAGGCAACCGTGGTAAGTCTACTTCTTCTCATTTAATGTATTGTTCTATTTGTTTTACTACATATTGCATGCACTTTATCTAACTCTCGTAAATTAGGTCCACAGCAAGTTGCGATGGGTCACCTTCCTATAGACGCAGAGATGAGACGTGCATTTTGCATAGGAATAAAGTCGTGGTTTATTGAGAAGGAGGCAATGGGAGTGATGGTCGATTGGGCTGAGGTGGCTGCTCGCATGGTATAAGTCTACTCCTACTTGTAATCTCACTTTTTAAATTGTTTTATTCTTTAAGTTCCAATCTAATTTCCAACTAATATGGTTTCACTCTTAGAATCAAAGCTCGAGCATCCCATTAGCGGAGGTGAGTCGTGACGAGGGCCAGAAATCAGGCGCAGCTCATGCCAGGGATCAGACGCAGTTCACGAGGACCAAGGATCAGGCCAGTAGGACGAGGACGAGGATGAGGACGATGATGCCGATTCGAATGAGCAGTAGTAGTAGTAGTAGTAGTAGTTTGCATATACTTTGCCATGTATATCCTTTTGTATATTGGCTCGTTTGAGCGATTTTGTATCACCCTTTTCGAAAGGGTAATTTTGTAACAAACAATGTTGTATATCTTCGACATGTATATGCTTCTGTCGCTCGATCGGTTCATTTGAGCGATTCTGTATCACCTCTTTCATAAGGAAAATTTTGTAATAATTTTTTTTTTTGTAATTACTAAAAAAAAACATTAGTAGGGCAAAACAGGGCTTGTTGTGGCCCTGTTTAGCCCCACTAATGTTTTTTTAAAGTTCTGTTAATCGTCGCTATATAACGACGTTTGATAGCATCGCTATATAGCGACCGTTCTTTTTCGACGCTTATAGCGATGCAAATAACGACCTTTGCACCTGTCAAAAAAAATAATAATGTAAAAAACGTCGGTATTTTTGTCAAAAAAGGGCCTATGCCTTGTAGTGTTCCAAATTTTAGATGTAGTGACCATGACCAATAAATAACTCAGTCATGAGAGTTTTAACATTGCCATTTCTTGTAAATTTGAAACTAAAATAGTTTGAATCTATATGTTAGTGCAATATACTAGTTGTCACACATAATCACAAACACTAATGCACTTTTACTTGGCACTAAAGCATTTCTTTGGCTTACCAAAAGTCTAAAAGCAAGGGGATGGATGGAAGAAAGACAGGGGAGGGGATTTTACGCCTCCACGCCCCACATTTGGGACTCCCACCCTCGCCCTTCCCAAAATTTCAAAATGTTAGGGGTTCTCTGGGGTTCTTTTCAAAAACTAAAATTATTATTTTAACCTATCACTAATATGTGAACACCATCTCTTGGACCTAGAATCAATACCTAGATAGTATAGGTAAAGTATGTAAACAGATAATAAAAATTACCTATTAAGAGGCTTGAAAACATAATAAAAATTATCTATTAAGAGGCTTGAAAACATAGAATGTGCTCTCTCCTATCGATATTGATAGTTAATCCCTTAGGCACAATACTATCGTGTGCAAAATTGTGCTCATATACAAATAACGATAGTCAATAATAATGTCATTGAAGAAATGGAGCAAGAGTGACTTCAAATTGGGTATGCTGAAATCTTCATGGTTTGGGTGTTATGCAAACTCGACTCTATGGGGAGTGCAAGTTGTCCTTCAAAATACAAACAGAGACAGAAACTAAATACAAACAGAGACAGAAGCTGTTAATATACATAAATATTAACCTAACCAGAGCATATTTACCCCTTACACAACGTTAAAAAAGAAAGCAAATATTTATTTATGAAAAATACTAGACTAGGGAACTCACAAATATGACGAACGAGTAAGGTTCATATTATTAACCTCTATGAGTTATGAGCATTCTGATGTTGGTATGAGAACTCTGTTGCTGTACAATTTTACAATCACTTCATTGCTATCTCGTCCGATCGATGATCTCCAGCTCAAGTTCATGCTATCAGAAAGGTCAAAGCATGAAGTTGTACCCTTTGCTCCCTTTCCTTTTATGAGAACCTTGCTTCTGCCTGTGGTGATCAGCAATTTTGTTGTTAAGATGACCTGCCCCAACTTTAGGCTGCCTAACTTCTCAATCACTGTTTGCTGCAAAATCGATGCGCCCAACAACATCTAAATCATGGATTTGTGAGTTCGAGCTCTTCATCTATAGTTTGCTTCAAACGGCGATGAGCACTCTATTCTTTTCAGCAATCAAAATGCCCAACTTCCCAATCAATACACCAAACGCGCGCTTGGAGTTCTAGTGGCTTTATTCAGGCTGTGATGAGAAACATCTTACTGTCAACTTCAAGCTTCCACAAATTCTAGAGCCTGGCCTTCGAGATCGTCTCTCGTCAGGAACTTTGCGTCGCAGCTAGACGATCTGTCCTTCAAGGAAAACCATTTGTGGACGATCATTTCAAAATGATCGCTTTGCAACTCCTAAGGCGCCCACAAATATTACCTTACATTTCAATTTTGGGAACCTGCTTTAGCTTTTTGTATTTCCTTGTCCTTATAGCCCTTGAAGCGTACTCGTAGAGCCTTGCAAGCAGGCCTGTCCATAGTACCTGGTGTTCCTGCATCGAAACACGTTGCAAACCATAGGTGCGTCTTCGATCTTCAACAAGAACTGCAGGTTTAGAATTTCAACGGCATTGAGTCGTGGCTTCGAAATTGAACAGGCTTACCAATTGCAAACGCCGGCGGTCCATCGTCGAGTGAGAAACAAAGAGATGCGGGTTGCAACAGGATGGCATGTCACCCGAGTTGGCTCACTTATGTTGACGGATGTTTAACAGGTCGGACGTTCAATGTAGAGTCGTATCAGCATTCGCAACAGGGTACAACAACGCAGCTTGAGCCATATTCAGCCAATTCAAGCACCGCTAAGAGCGAGCACTGCGGCTTAAATTAAACTGGACGTGATATCACCCTAGTTCCCTCCTGGATATAAAAGAATTTCTACGAGTCCTTCGATGGTTCAGCATAGAGCTCCGTTATGATCGAGCAAACCTGCACTTTATGTGAGCGGATAAATATCACGGGCAAGAAATTTGACATGATGGTGGCCTTCTGTTTATCTTTTTGCTGGTCGTTGTGTTTGGAAATCCTCGCTGAGAACGTGAATGTAGGTAGCGTAGAGCCTGGTGGGAGAAAGGAAATCCGTGAAGGCAGGCCACCGAACCGGCATCGGCGTCGATTCAGTGGGCATTGAGTTTGGTGAAATTAATGTTTTGCCATGTTCGTTGCAGGTTCTCATAAACTAATTTTGCCATGTTCGTTGCAGATTCCCATAAACTAATTTTTTCCCAACGACTCCAATGCCAGCAGCATCCAGCTGGTGTAGCGATTCAATCAACGATTCCGATGATTGCGCCTCTCAATACGCACGGGCCACCCGATCGGTGTTCTTAATCTGGATTCGATGGATTGTGAACCGCAAGCCCTCGCAATCCACGCACGACGTTCCGGATTGTCTGCTACTTTAGCAACCCCAGATTTGCTTGAATCTAGCGCACCGAAATAATAATAAGCGTCAACCTTGTAGTAGTGTAGATTAAAGTAAACTCAAATTTAACAAGCATTCAAAGCATTCATAAGGCCTGCCTCATATGTGCAGCTTGGAAAAGAAAGTGAGAGAGAGAGACTACTCGGAGAGAGAGAGGGGGGGGGCTTGGCTTGAAAGAGAAAGAGAGAGGAATAGGTGGAGATCACATGCCTCAATCAATCATAAAAACTCAAACCAGGCAAGTGGAGCAATCGACAATTCACTAATAAAAACTTAAAATTTTTTAGAATTTCGCCCATCCCCAAGAGGAACCTTCACTAAGGCCTACCTAGAGGCAGGCCAATAAGGATATAGGTGCCAGCATTTGCCTTGCAGCCATTTGGATGAACCTACCTGCTAGCACATCTATGAGCGAAAGGACGTTGTACAATGCAGAGCTTGCATGAAAAATTGGGAGATTGTGGATGATGGCAACATTTTCCCTTGTCATGGGTGCTCTTGAGGTTGGGTTCACACCATCCGCTCATCCATAGAGAAGGAGATAGAATTGGAGGATGGTAGATCGATTTGATGGTTCACATTGCCCGACGATCATTAAGTTGCTCAGTTGGCCATGGAGTGGGCGGCCTTCATGGACCGGATACAAATCTTTTTTATCACTATTTGGGCCCGTTCCTCCTATTAAGCCACTCTAACAATAGGCCTTCATACACCACCGTTTAGAGGATGGCGGGCAGGTGGTGTGAACCTAGCCTAATCTTAAGGAGCCTCTCATGTTCTACTGGGTGGAGTCCACGTATGTGCATAGCCCTTCTTCCCATCGACGGGCATTTGGTATTAATTAGCATGTTCCTGCGTCCCGTTGGATTGGCATTGTTGCCAATCATCCTAGAGTTGTGGAGCTTGGAGTGGTATCAGACCCCACGAGGTGCCTGCTATTGCTAGGACCCTAGTGCCCACCATCTTTTATGCAAGAGCTGTCTTGTTTTGGACTCTGCAAACACTAGAAATGTGATGATAGAATGGCCCTGGGGATTCGTTCAAAGCTCAATGCAAAACATGGTGATTGGTTCCAAATTTAGAGGTTTTGTAGGGACCTTGTTGCAACAAGCACTATGCTAAGATAGAGATAAATGGAGAAGCCTCCCTAGCATCTCCACTGTAATGATCTATTAGGTAGGCATGTTCCCTTTCTCCTTTTCTGTTTGAACTTGCTGTAGATGCTTTGGGATGCTTCATACAAGACAGAGTTGATAGAGAAGCCATTAAAGGTATTCAACTAGATGGTGGTCTACAAATTGTGAGTCAACAATTTGTTGACGATGCTAATCTTACTCCACACAATGATCCCCAATCAATTTGAAGCATAATACAATGATTGGAGGATTTTTGCCTTGCATCAGGATCCAAAATAAACCATAGCAAAATGGGTATACATCGGCGGACTAGAAGCCATCATTTTAACATCCTCATTGACAACTTGGTATATAAAGTATTAAAAGAGGGCTAGATATTTCAATTGCTAGGAATAACAATGGATATAAATGCTATAACAAAGGTAGGTTGGGAACTAGGTGGTTCAAAAAATAAGGGGAAAACAGATCAATTGTAGGGGCTACAACCTTCATTGGCAAGAAGAAAGTTTGAGCTAAATCACTTCGTATGTCCTTCACTAATTTAATTTATTTCTTGCTAGTTTCCATCCAAAAATGGTTTGACCTAAGTAAATGCCCATTTTCTAACGTTTCTCTAGGCTAGTGAATTGGGAGAGAGAAAGGTAGCCAAGGCTCAATGGAGGATTTATACAATGACAAAACACATGGGAGGGATAGGAATACTTGAAATTAAAAAGTTGTTGGCTAGATTCATGAGACAGTGGGTTTTAAAGTCTTACCAAAAACCCAATTCACTATGGGATATCTTGGTTGGGACGAATGTAGCTAGAGTTAAAACCGATTCGATGTAGAGATTGGAGATATTTGATGAGGGTATAACTATTTTTGGCAAAGAACCATGTGTGGCTAAGGACTCTAAGTAATGGACCTGGCCATTTGGAAAGCCTAGGAGTCATGGAGACCTTACTTAATGTGGAAAATATTTGTAGGAAGTCAAGTCCTTATATAGTTTTCAATTATTTGGGTTGAATATCCATTAAAGTATGCTCTTTCTAAAGGGGATGGACAAAGAGGACTTGGATTGAGGATAGAGAGCTCTAAAAAACTGTCAAATTGAAGAATTTTGATTTTAAAATGCTAAATAAAGAAAGGAGATAGCTTTGTGATAGAGAGGCTTTGGCCTTGGAGGAGCTAGGTAGTAACGTACATTAAAGGAATTTAAATTGGGTTGGGGAGTATAGTTTTTCCTATACACATTTGTGTGGACTACCAAGAAGTGACAGTAGACCATCTAAACAAGAAATAGCATAGGAGAGAGTTTGGTAGAATCTAGTCATGGGGTTTGAACTAATTTGGACTGATTCAATCCCAAAGAAGTAGTCATGCTTATTTCATAAGGTAGTATGGATACAAGAAGGGCCACTGTGATCAATCAGGGGGATGGGAGATGCCTAAGAGGTCACAGGATATGAGCAGGATAAAGGAGGACATACCACATCTGTTTATGAATCTTGTGCATTTTGTCAGTATCTAGAACGTGGCTAGGACTTATATTTTCCCTTTTCCTTTCAATCATGTATATATTTTGCTGGGAGATGTTTCTACCAAAGCCAAAGGAAATTAGACATAAATTTAGAGCTATGCTTTATGGAATAGTTTTCTTCAACTTGGTGCATCAAGTACATGGTTTTCTCAAGTAGGATGTTTCTTTGGCTAAGAGACATGTCCAGTCATTTGCTATTACCTAGAACCTCCTTGTAGATGTAGTGGACATGTTACCAAACCCTCCACTAAGGACCATCCTTAGAAAGGGATGGCCATCTAGACCAAAGAAAACAAATAGAATGTCAGCAGAGATAATGATCATGTTTGAGTTGTTGAACAATTGCACCTCCACAATGCCATAGAGCTCTACAACGAGGCTCAAACACACGAGGTGCTTTTGTTCCTGTCATACCAATGAGCAAATAGAATGTTAGCAGAGATAATCATGTTATTAAACTGAAAATCGTTTCTGGAAATCCATATGAACTAGACAGCTTGTGCCCTTGATGGATGCCAGAAGTCCTTCTTGACCTTGGAGGACTCCCCTAGAAGAACTGCCTTCCAATTTAAAGGTTCCTTCAATAACCAGATGGATGAGTTTCATACTTTTCTTGCATGAAGACAAGCCACAATGAGATGAAATACATTTTCACACACTCCTGGACATCGTTTGCCTCTCGTTTGCAACAATCATCACATTTCCCAATTCTTAAGCTTCTACTATTTGTCCAGACGGCCATGTGGAGTATCATCCATAACAATGTTGAGACTTTTTCTAGTGCGCTTTTGTCCCAAATAGTCTTAAATATGCTCTTCCAAATGGATGCACTATCTCCAAACCTCCACCCTTTATTAATTTCCTTGTAAACATTGTCAATAGTGGAATTTGATGTTGGTATGGGAAAAAAGAGGGAGTTGACCACCCAATTAAATTCCTTCTTGTAAACCAGTTGAGAACCACCCTTTGATTGAGTTTCACCTTTCTAGAGAGTGATTCTTTTCATGACTAAAGCATGCTGATTGTTAGTAGGTCAGAATAATTCTCTTCGTATTTCCTGGTAGCACTTTCACTTGAGGTTTCCTCGGTCCCATAGTTGTCCCCAGCATTGAAGGCCCCTTGAAGCAGGCTTGTTGTCAATAAGTCTTCATCATTCATAGATTTATCCTTGATCATCACCCAAACCCAAATGGAATCAAGTGCCATAAAGGTGCCTTTACCTGAAAAAACAATGAAGCTCTTGATTTTCTCAAAACCAAACCAAAGAGATCTCCATAAAGGGCTCCCTTTTGTGGTGCAGGGTTTTGGGGATCAGAGAGCCAAGAGAAGAGGAAAAGTTTTCCACTTAGGGGCTCTGAGAGCTCGAGGGGTGCACTACTAAGAAACCCTATGTATCATGTGCGTTCAAGATGTATTTAAAAACCCCTCAACTAAAATTTTGGACTCAATAAACACACTCCTCTTTACTTGTGAACTAAATGATTTTTTTCTATAATTGAATTAAAAAACCCTTCCTGTTATTGTATTCATTAAATTATTAAAAAATAAATTAAAATACCCCTCCTTTTGAATGCACATGGTACACTAAAATTTTGTGAGGTGAACTCCCCAAGTCTGAGAGGCCGAATATGAATAGTATTTTTTAGCAAAAATAGGGACTAATATTCCAAAGGGTTAAGAATAGCTTTGACAATCCAGAAGGCAGCAAGCTTATGAGCAGCTTGCTCAATATCAACTATCCCCAGTCATCCCTCCCCTTTGGGTTTAATGTGGAAAAACCACTCTTTTTAGACAGTCTGGTTGGCCTTTCCGATAGAAAGAATCTACATAGCTTAATAAAACTCTCAAGCCCATCCTTTGACAATGCCCAACACGATAGGTAGAAGATGGCTACAGGGTTGAGGCAATGGTTAAGAACTAGACTCCTTCTAACTAAGTTGGCTTGGTAGCCTCTCCATGTATCAAGATTCCTCTTGAGTTTGCAAAGGGAATCTTAAAACTTCCAAGGTCCCTCAAAACTTCCTGTTCATTTCTACTTAATTTGCATACCCAGTTTTTGAGTGATTGATGAGGGATCCCGAGGCTTTTCAACACATTGTAGATGTCTTGTCTTGTGTTCTTAGCAGTGAAGTTAGTCTCATCTGCAAACTGCTGGCAGATAAGTTGTTTACTTGAGGGAAGCTCAGTGCCTTTAATGGTACCAGTTTCAATTTCATTTTGAATAAGTCATCCCAATGAATATGCAGCAATTGCAAAAAGGAGGGGGACAATAGGGCATCCTTGTCTGATGGATCTTTTGAGGGAGAAGGAGTGACTCATCTCTCCATTAACACACACTTTGGCTAAGGAGTAGTCTCACAAAAGACACAAAAGTCGAGTGGGGGCCCATGTCTTGGATGGTCTGAATGAGAAAATCCCAATTCAAGCGGTCATAAGCTTCTTGTGGAAGAATTATCATTCCTTGTACTCTGAGAAAGAGATATAGGGAGAGATCAGACTTGTAAGCTTCTTTGTGGAAGAATTCTCGTTCCTTCCATTCCTTGTACTCTAAGAGAGAGATATAGGGAGATATCAGACTTGTGTGACAGATATTATACCACCAGAATCTACAACTTCGAAGGCGACTTCTGTAGCTCCTATAAGCTCAGACTACGAGCTGCAAATAGCTCAAACTATGACTTGCAACCACCAAAAAAATGACTTAAGGTCATGTACACCATCTGTTGGGCTCTACAACAAAGCCAGCCTCTACAACAAGCTTCTTGCATAATCAGTGTCAGAATGCTAGCTCACATCACAGTAGCTCCAAGGTGGCAACCAAAGCAACATGACTAACATTTCCAAATGGGTTCCTCAATTCTCTAGCACACCTCCTGCCATCTCCATCTAGTCGACCATCCAAGCCTCGCTCAGCCTCCATAGCTTCATCCAAGCCTTGACTCCTATGCTATTGCATCTAGTATCCTCTCCACTCTCTAGTGCATCCTCGGGGGGTTCACCTCATAAAATTTTAGTGAACCACATGCATTCAAAAGGAGGGGTATTTTAATTCAAGTTTTTGCAAAATTTAACAGGATTACAATAAGAGGAGGGGTTTTTTAATTCAATCTTAGAAAAAATCACATAGTTCATAAGTAAAGAGGGGTGTTTTTATTACGGGCCAAATTTTAGTTGAGGGGTTTTTTAAATAACCCTTGAACATACATTATACATAAGGTTCCTTAGTAGTGCACCCCTTGAGAGCCCATCTTTGCTACAACAATGTCCAACACAGCCTTCTATAGTGATAAATTACATGCACATGAGCTCTACATCGATGCATCTCACTCAGCACCTAAAACGAACAAAGAAAAGGAATTACTTATTGCTTTTTCCATCACTCAACGGTTGGTCTAGATCTAGTTCAGATACGATAGGAAATGCTCGTAGGACATGCAAATCCTTGAAAAACACAGCAACACTCTTCGAAAATATGCACAAACTCTCAAAACTCACAAACGGAAGAGACAGAACAAGCGTGCTGGGTACAATCTCCCCCCATAGGAGTGGTGCTCTCCTTCCACCTCCTATGTATATATGTATATTTCTCAAAAATCTTCCGAGCAAAAATCATACAAAAGCCTCTGTGCTTTCCTCCATGCAACCTTTTACAAAAAGCCCATCCCCCTTCTAGAATAGCTGGCTTTTTCTAAAAATAAAGCTTTTTCTAACTTTAGTTTATTCACTTAGCCAAGCCACTAATATTCCAAAATTCAAATATGTACATAAGCTTTTGTAATATCCAAAATTAGGCATAACCCTTATTCATCCCTGCATCACTGGAGTTGCGCCTACGCGCCCAAAATATGGTGGATCATGTTTGCCAGATGCCATCGCCCGATCAATTACTCTTCCCCTGGATTCACACGATCAATAGTAATGAAATATTTTAAGCATAAGATAACCTTGGAATTAATCACCACAATCAATCAACCTTTCAGTATTATAGCAATGCGAAATAAACATAGCACAACATCCCCCTCAGCAAAGTGTCTTTCCCATCCCTTGCGAATCTTAGCATCCAATCGGGCCTTTTGTCGATTCTTTTGGATCTCTGTTTGGTGTAGTGCAAGGCGTCGGGTCTCATCTAACTTCTCAAGTTGTACCAATTTGGCCTCTACATGTTCATCTTCTATCATCCTCTGTTCCTGTGCCAATCTCAAGGCAGGAATCTCTATCTCTAGTGGTAAAACTGCCTCAGTACCATACACCAACTCAAAAGGAGTGTGACCTATAGATGTTTTATGAGTGATGTTGTAAGCCCACACTGCTTCAGTGACCTTCTGATCCCATTGGCTCCTGTTCCCTCGGCCATTTTTCCCATGGTTTTACAAAGGAGGCCATTGGTCTGCTTTGTTTGACCCATGGATGCTGGATAATAGATGCTAGAAGTGTGATGATCAATACCCATGCGATCCATGAGTAACTCCACTGCTTCATTTAAGAATGGACTCCCATGGTCTATCTCCATGGGTGTCCCAAACCTTGTGCAGATACGTTCAAATATGAAATTTGAAACTGCCTTGCCATTTGCAGCAGAGAGGGCGATAGCTTCAGCCCACTTAGTGACATACTGAGTGGCTACCAAAAGATACTTCTTTTTGCGGGCAGTCATGGGCAAGGGCCCGACAAAATCTATTCCCCACTTCTGAAACGGATGGATGGACATCACTGGGTGATGTTGCTCGGGACGCAAATCCTTCCTACCGAAGAATTGACATGGTTCACAGGTTTTGCAATACAAAGTGACATCCTTGAACAAGGTCAGCCAATAGTATCCAGCATGTAAAATCTTCTTAGCTGTATAGTCACTGGCATAGTGGCCTCCACAAAATCCATCATGATAATGCTTCAATACCTTAGGCACTTCATCTGCATCAATGGCCCGTCTTAGTACCCCATCCATGCCTTGATGGTACAACACCCCATCAAGGAGGGTGTAGCGCCTACTATCTCTGCAGATCTTCTTTCTCTCATAGCTAGTACTTTCTGAAGGAAAGGAGAAAGCAGTCAAAAACTTGTAGATACCACCATACCATGGATCCCCAACTTCTATGGCTACTACAAGGGTTACATAAAGGCACTCCTCTAAATCAATCAAAGCATTCTTCAAGTTGGAACAACCCCCTTTTACAATTTTGAAAGAAAAATCATATTCTTGTAGAACTGCCAACCATTTAGCCAACCGGCCCATGGGATGTGGTGATTGAAGAACCTGCTTTGCAAGACCAGTGCCAGTGAGTATAAAGAAGGACTTTCCAGCCACATAATGCTTAAATTTCTCAATGCAAAACACCAAAGACAAGGCATGCTTGTCAGCCTCTGAATAGCGTCGCTCAGTGTCGAGCAATTGTTGAGAAGCAAATCGAACGGGATACATGAACCGATCCTCCCCTTACTGGAGAAGAATACCTGCCAGAGTGTGCTCACCAAACCCAGGATTGATATAGAAGGTCTTTGACCAGTCTGGATTGCGTAGAATGGGTTCTGAAGCCGAGCATTCTTGATTTGTGCAAACCCATGATCACAATCCTCATCCCAAGAAAAATCAACCCCATCTTTTAATAGCATAGTCATGGGCCGTGTCAAAGCAGCATATTGATCAATGAAGCGGCGATAGTATCCTGCTAGATTGACAAATGAGCGTACCTGACGTTTGGTTGTAGGTGGGGAGAGTTTGAGGATGGCTTCTACCTTCTCGGGGTCAGGCTTGATGCCCTCGGATGAGAAGACATGTCCCAATAACCTCCCTTGAGTGGCTCCAATGGTGCATTTCTCAGGGTTAAGACTGCCATTTGCATCATTGACCCTTTGGAAGGCCAATCTAACCTTCATGATGTGCTCCTTACGTGACGAGAATATACAGAAATCATCTAAAAACACCTCCAAGAAATCCCCCAAATAAGGAGCAAACACCATCTACATAAATCTTTGAAAGGTAGCAGGAGCATTGGTGAGGCCAAATGGCATTACTTTGAATGCAAATGTCCCCCAGGGCGTGGCAAATGTGGTTTTAAGCACATCTTCCTCGACAATTCTGATTTGATAAAACCCCGAGTAACCATCACAGAAAGTATACATCTCATGACCACTTACCTTCCCAAGAATGAGGTCTTGAAAGGGTAGAGGATGATGATCCCTCTTGGTGGCAGCATTGAGCTTCTTAAAGTCGATGCAGACCCGCCACTTGTTGTTTTTCTTTGGGATGACTACCACTGGTGAAACCCATTCAGTCAACACTTGAGCCAAACGTTCAGCACCAAATAAACTTGCAATCCTTTGTTGATAGTTTATCTTAAGCCCAAAAAGAATTACAATTTGAAGCTCGAAATGAGGCACAAAAGGCTGATTAGGTACAAATGGATTCCTTGGTCGAAACATTACCAACCATAGCCGAGGCCTAGAAACCTTTGTAATGAGATTGTGAATAAACCATTCAGGACGAGCTTTTCCACAGGAATCAACAGGCAGATGCGCCAAATGTCCCCCCAAGCTTGGGGAGCATCCCACCCTTCGATGAAGGACACCGTTTTAATTACCTCTGAAGCAGCAAGTAGTTCGATCACCGCACAATGAGTAGAAGTAAAGTCAAAATCCTCCCAGTGTATCAGTAGTTCTTCACCATGAATCATCCATGGTGTATCATTCCACCCGTCATCTCCTTCAATAATGCACTGGACAATCCGCCATTGAAGGTCGACATGAAGATCAAGGAAGACATCTCGTGCACTGGTAGCCGTAAGGTGCGGAGGAATAGGCACCAATTCCTTAAACGCGTCGAGAAGTGACATAAATGTCCACCCTTCTCGTGTGGCGTGCGTCCGTGAAGTGAGCTTGGAGAAGTTCTGAATCGACGAACTAGCAAGAGATGTGGATAGAGCACATAAAATGAAGTATTTTTGCTTTTTACAGCAAGAGCAAACTCCCTACGGTTAGAGAGTTACAGTTCCCGCAATTTCAATATATGAACAAAAATCATTACATTTTTACCACTTCCAACTTGTTGGCCCAATGTTAAGACTTTCTTTTGTGAAGGGGGAGGTCTTGGGTTCCAATCCTACTCTTTAATAAAAAGAGAGGAGAGGAGAGGAGACGGAGAAGAGAAAGAGAAGGAGGAGAAGAAGAAGAAGAAGAAGAGAAGAGAGAGAGGGGGGGCGCGGGATCTGCTGTTACTCTTTTGCAGGAGGGGCTCAGAAAACAGTCCGCGACCAGAAGCCACAGCAGTCCAGAGAACTGTCGCGTAGGTGAGCGCAGAAAACTATCCGCAACCAGAAGTCACAGTAGTCCAGAGAACTGTCGCACAGAAAACTGTCCACAACCAGAAATCGCAGCAGTCTAGAGAACTGTCGCGCGGGTGAACGCAGAAAACTGTCCGCAACCAGAAATCGCAGCAGTCCAGAGAAGAGTAGAAGATTCGCCACTAGCCGTGGAGACCTAGGCTCGAATCCCAGCAGCCACACCACTTTTAGCTGGAAAAGTAATCGAGACCAGAGGCTAGAGGCTAAGTATGGCGACGCTCAAAGGCCATAGAGAAAAGGAGATCATGAGGGCGAAGGGATGTCATAGGGGTGAAAAAGGAATTAGAAGTGGAGGGAAGGAAAAGGGAGACTATGACACAAGGGGAAAGGGAGAGGGGGAGGGTCAAACATGGTGTCATTCTTGGCCACATAGTGTTCCACAATGGAATCTCTACGGACCACAATAAAATCAAACTCATTTTGGAGTTACCGCCCCCCACCAACGCTAAGGGAGTCCAACGATTTACCAGCCATACGAGCTATTACCAAAGATTTATTTTGCTCTGTGCCAACATAGCCCACCTGTTATACAAACTGCTAGTATACTTTGAGTGGACTGAAGAATGCCAAACATCCTTTGAAACCCTCAAGCTAGCTCTAGCCACTGCCCCAGTACTAGGGTCTCCCAACTGGAATTTAATTCCATGTCCACATTAATGCCTCTAACTTTTCCATTGGATGTGTGTTAGCTTAGCCCGAAAAGCATAATTTGGAATACCCAGTATACTTTGTAAGCCATCAACTAAATGAGGCCAAAGTTAACTACACCACCATTGAGAGAGAGGGTCTCACCATGGTCTACACAGTCAAGAAATTTAGGCACTACTTGTTGCACTACTTGTTAGCTAACAAGTTTATCTTCTTTGTGGACCATCAAGCACTATTGCACTCAGTCAACAAACCCTGTGTGATGGGACGCATCACTAGGTGGATGCTGATCCTGCTAGAATTCGACTTTACAGTCGCTATGCGCAAAGGCAAAACCCACGTTCTAGCCGACCAAATATCGATCCCTAATGGCGAAGCTCCAATGGGAGTAGAAGATGATCTCCCCGATGCTTCCCTCTTCTTCATCGATGTCATTCCAAAATGGGTTGCCAAAATCGGCCACTACTTGGCTAACGGACTACCCCTAGGCCAAGACGTTAAGAAGGATAGAGCCCGTAAACTCATTAAGGATACAGTGCCATATCAACTGTGATAGCAGGCCAACTCTACCGCATGAGTAAGGATGTCATACTACGAAGATGCATATGCAAACACGAATACATCAAGGTGCTTGAAGAAGCCCACTTAGGAATCGCAGGAGGCCATTTTGCCACTAAGGTTACAACACGTAAAGTGCTGCAAGCTAGTCTCTGGTGGCCAACGCTCTTTGGAGACATGGCCAAATTCATCAAATGATGTGACCCCTGCGAGTGCATCCAAATCCCACATAGGGTAGACATGATGCCCCTGACCGGGATCCTAGCTGACCAACCCTTCGAGAAGTGGGGCATCGACTTCATTAGTCCCATAAGCCCAGCTGCCGCTAAGGGGATTGGGGCTCAATACATCATCCTAGCCATCGACTACTTCACCAAGTGGGTAGAAGGAAGAGCCACAATAAAGGCTAACACAAGATCCACCGCCAAGTTCTTATATGAATAAGTCATCACGCAGTTTGGATGCCCATTGGAGTTAGTCAGTGACCTAGGAACTCATTTCCTCAATGAAACCATAGTACTCCTGACAAGCAAGTTTATGATCATTCATAGGAATTCAACGCCATATTACCCTAGAGCAAATGGCTTGGCTGAAAGCTCCAACAAAACTTGCTGTAAGATTATCACATGCACGATAGAAGCCAGTCGTACCGACTGGGCAGCTCATAGTAGCATTATGGGCCTACAAGACCTCCTACAAGGTAGCAACACAATGTACCCCCTTCAAATTAGCCTTTGGGGTAGAGGCACTAATGCCAATGGAGTATGTAGTCCCTAGCCTCCGTCTTGTCACCGTAAGGGAAGTAAATTGAAAAGATACTACAGACCACTCACTATACCTACCCTTTAGGCCATGCATAGAGAAAAAGAACTCAAGGCAGAGGTGGCAGGATGAAGGGCCTGGGATCTTTCTCCTCTCTCTCTCTCTCTCTCATGCTTGAAGCCCTCTCTCTTTCTCTCTCTCTCCTAGGACAAATAAAAATCACCAAAAATAAGGAAATTCTATGCTCACATAGAATGCCCAAAAATCAGAAAATAAGAAACCTCACCTTGTAGAACCCTGGAATCTAAAAGAGGCACTAAAGGAAATTGAGCTTTCACTTGCAAACTTTAAAAGTTAGCTGCACTAAGTGTGTGTGTGTGTGTGTGTGTGTGTGAGTGTGTGAGTGAGTGAGTTAGTGAGAGAGAGAGAGAGAGAGAGAGAGAGAGAGAGAGAGAGAGAAGAGGGGGGGGAGGAAAGGAGGGAGAGACACACACACACACACACACACACACACATAGAGAGAGAGACTTTGTGTGTGTGTGTGTGTGTGTGTGTGTGTGTATGCGCACGTGTGTGTGTGTGTGTCTCTCTCTCTCTCTCTCTCTCTCTCCTTCAAATTTTGAAGTTTTGAAAAAAGTACAACAAAACACGATTTTGGGGGTTGGGGATTGGCTAACCCCACATATCGCATTCTGTTGCACATGTCATAGTTTAACTCTGGTGTTTTGGATTTAAGGCACTAAAACGCTTGAGGGAGAGAGAAAGAGGAGGAGAGAGAGAGAGACACAGAGAGAGAGAGAGAGAGAGAGAGAGAGAGAGAGAGAGAGAGAGAGGGAGAGAGAGGGGGAGAGAGAGAGAGAGAGAGAGAGAGAGAGAGAGAGAGAGAGAGAGAGAGAGAGCGGGGGGAGAGAGAGAGAGAGAGAGAGAGAGAGAGAGAGAGAGAGAGAGAGAGAGAGAGAGAGAGAGAGAGGAGAAATACGGTTCATTGGCCTCCTTCCTTGATGCTTTCCTTTCTTTGGCCTCCTCCATTTATCTTCCATGATAATTGGTCTCCTTCCTTGTCACTTGATGCTTCCCTTTTTCTAGCCTTCTCCCTTGATGCTTCCTTTGAACTTCTTTTTCTCCTATCATTCCTTTCTTTGCCTCTATTTTCTATATCTCTTTTAAAAGGGTCTTATCCTTGAAACTATCTTTTAAATTGTGGACATCTTTAAAAATCTATCTCTCTCTCTCCCCATCCCCCTCGTCTTTCCAATGTGTCTTTTAACACTATGATGTATTTTGATATGTTCCAATGGCTCCAACCGAACATGACTTAAAAACATATTTTGAAGAGCTATATCTCCAATACAAAGACATTTTCGGACCCGCTATTGCTATCAGGAACTCTGGATGGGGGATTCCTTATCCCTAGCAACCAAGATGAAATTGACCACTATGTCTTGGATTCAAATAAGTCTGATCAAGAAAGTTTAGAGGATGTAATTGACGAGATGAAAGTGATGATCACACGAGAAGGACACATATCTCTAGAAATGAAGCAAAAAGAGGACAAGGACAAAGGCAAGAGAAAAGATAAATGGAGGCAAAAGAGAGAGGAAAAAAGGAGAAAGACAAAGTGTAGTCAAGCAATAGAGGAAGAAAGAGCTCTAAAAAGTAGAACTTTTAAATGTATTTGAGAGATGTAAAAGAGTATGTATTTCCTATTAGTGTTTTACCATCAGTAATTGACATCTGTAGGCATGTAACTAGTACACTTCCTTTATGCTTTTTATAAAAAATAGACCATGGTTAATGCAAAAATAATGATGTAAATATTTTAATGGATTATGCATTATGAGATTTTCTTTAATATGCGTCGACTTAGATTTTAACTTCTATTCTTTAAGCCAATGATAAAATAAAGTTATGTAAGCCTATATTTCAGACTTTAGATTACGTAGGGTAATTTTATTGTTGATGCTTCATCTAGGCCCACTGATTTTCATTGATTTTGTCCAAAAGAGAGAAAAAGAGAGAAAAAGAGAACTCCGGGAGTTTGATCCCCAAATACCCTAAGCTTGCCCCAAAGTCCAAAGATTCTAGGCAACGTGCACAGACTATATGTTCCAGTTGCCCCCGCCTAGAATAAGGAGATGCACACTTTTGGGCCACGAAGAGTTCATGTCCCTTGCACTATTCAGCTCCACATCCACAACAAAGATGGCTGTCAGAAGTGCTTCTGCCCAAAAGCTTCGAGATAATCTAGAATGAAGGAGCATACATCGCATAGCATAAAGAGAAGTGCGATTCTTATGCTCTGCATGAGCATTTTGTTGAGGAGAGTATGGAACAGTATATTCACGATGAATGCCACACTCAATGCAATAATCATTGAAAAGATTAGAAATATATTCTCCACCATTGTCACTACGAAGGGTCTTGATTCGAAAACCAGTATGAAGTTCTGCAGCAATTTTATATAATTGCTTGAATACTGATAAGGCCTCTGACTTATGTCGCAAGAGAAATGCAGTTGTATATCTTGACCAATCGTCAATGGAAGTGATGAAATACCTGTAGAAAGACTTGGATGGAGGAAAAGGTCCACATATATCAGTGTGAAAAAGATCCAATAAAGCACGTGAATGAGTTGAAGTAGATGCATGAAAGGGTTTTCAATGATGCTTGCCAAGAGCGCAATATTCACATAGGCCCATGTGAGGATGAGAGCTGGGAGATTCATACCATCCACAAGATCATGACAATTTATAGCAAGTAGCTTGGCAAAATCCAAACGAACAAAATGATGATGCGATAGCTTGCAGTCCAAATCACTAGTGGTTGTAACCACATTAGCAATATCATCATTTAAGGAAAGTTGAAAGAGGTTACCATTCCGAGGAGCAACTGCTATGGTATGTCCATCTTTTTCAATCCGAAACTGTGTGTGGTCAAAGCCAATAAAGAGACCAAGATCAACAAGTCGTGCAACAGAAAGAAGATTTCTCTGAAGATCTGGAACATGGAGAACGCCTCGCAATACTCTTGTTGAAGAAAAAGTGCCAAGATATAAATCTCCATTACCCATGACTTGACAAGTAGTGTCATCAGCAAGATAAACCAATTTCTTGTGAGGAAGAGCATGATAATTATGTAACCATTGAGATTGATATGTCATATTACCAGTAGCACTAGAATCAACAATAAAAGTGGAACCATCTCGAACATGAAGTATCCTTTCTGGGGAGACATCAGAATAGATATGATTTGCCTCTTGATGCGTATGGGCATCTTGTTGTTGAGCAGCATATGCTTGAGTATGTTCGTGATCATAACGCCTCTTGTAACACCGAAAGGATGGATAATTTCTGCCACAATATTCGCAAGGAGAATTATTGGATAAGCGGGGTTGCTTAGTGGTAACACCATGTTCCTCATCATATTGCCGAGCCCAACAATCAGAGATAACATGACCATGCTTATCACAGTAAGAATAATGTTTCTCAGGATATTTGAGACGAGAAGAATTGCCACCTCTATACGGATGACCACCACATCCATAACTACCACGTCCATATTTGAAGAAAGGACGCTTGCGAGCAACACAATCTGTCTCTGAATCTGCATCATCCATTGTTATCATCACAGATTCATGAGGGTCTTTACGACGCTCGCATCATTGAGCGTACTCAATCAAAGAAATACATGTTTGATCAAAATCAATCTCGTTTTTGTTGGAAAGGATGGTAACAATATTATCATATAATGGATCCTGGACTGTGTCGAGAAGATAGGTCACCAATTGATTTTGTGAAACAAATGCACCAGCAGCAGCAAGTTGAATATGAGTTGTCATAGGAGCTCCAACTTTGTACGGAGTGCTCAAAAGATTATGAAGACAAAGAATCTCTGTGACAGATTTCTTCTCAAAAGTAGAAACGAGATATTCCCATATTGCATGAGAAGAAGGAAGGGAAAATACATCCAACATAAGAGAATCATGTAGAGCAGATAAAATATACCGACGAGCTGCTTTATCACGAGAATGCCAATCAGCAAAGTTAGATCTCCATTGCTCAAAGAGAGGGCCTTGAGTCACAAGAGCATGATTCAAAGTTGCATCAATAGGTTGGGGTGGACAAACGAGATCACCAAGTACAATATCTGAAATATTATCACCTTCGAGTATCAATAACATCTTCACTTTCCAATCAGGAAAACCGTGTCCTTAAAACAGAGGAACAGATCGTTGGCCAAAAGGAAAGCCATTAACAATTATAGACGTAGCCATCATACTTCGGGAGAAGACGTTTGTCAGAGCTCATGTCAATGATCAAGAATACAATGGTCGCTCTGAAAATATAAAACTCGAGATACCCCAAAAAAGGATAGAAAGTGAGATGGGAGTATACTAGAAATAGCATGCATGCCAAGAAAGAGCTTTGAGCTGGTTGATCACGAAAGCACGATATTTTTGAAGAAAAGCAGAACTTGTTGATCACGAAACAGAGGTATTTTTGGCGAAAAGCACTATGATCATGCTGATCATGAAACCAATACGTTTATCATGAAGCCACGAGATTCTTGGCGAAAAGCAGTACAAGCGTGTCGATCACGAAACCAAGAAAAAAGTAGTCGTCACAAAAACTGACATAACTTTTTGCTTCGAAGTCCGATTAGGGCGTTTAAGTGCTCAGAACGAAGAGCACGACGAGAGCTACGCTTTGCAATTTGATCCATGATCCATTTGCCACTAATACCTTTCTCAAATTCGCACTAGAAGACCTCCAAAAAACCACATTAAGTTAGACATGTCAAAATCGACAAGAGAAAATAAGTGATGAGATACTGAAAGTGCTGTGTAACCAAATCAACAACTAATACTTCATTTATTTCTTCATTATAGTGAGCATACAATAGCAAAACCTTTGTAGCTCTGATACCATGTTGAGAGAGAAGAAGAAGAGATGATAGACACACCAAACAGACTCCCAAAGATCGATTCATATTGATCACTAGTTACATATATATAGGTAAGACCTAGTTCAAGTTAGGGCAAGCTATATATAGCTCTAACAATATTAATATAACATCTTGGTGAAAGTTTTCAAGATCCTTTTTTAAGTTTCATTATATTAGTAGAATGTAGTTCTTTTTTATTGAATTTCTTTTGAATTTTGAAGGAAAAAATGTAAATCTTGGCGAAACTTAAAATTTTTTTGCATAAAAGTTTCAAATCTTGGTGAATGTTTCAAACATTCATTTTTATTAGGGCATACAAAATTTCAATGCCAATATAAAAGTTTAGCTTCTTAACGAAAATAACTTGAAAAAATCAACCATGATCTGATCCGCCGCTCTAAGAGCTGGGTCTCTCCTTAAAGCAACGGTGCATCGTCTAAAATAGGTCGAACTGGTGGGTCTCCATGGAAAGGTTTCAGGAGGTGCACATGAAAAGAATTATGAATTTTCCAATCAGGTGGTAATTGGAGCTGATAGGCATTGTCATTAATGCGCTCCAAAACTTTAAAGGGATGATAGGATTTAGGGGCTTTTCAATATGTAACATGACTAGGTCACCTTCAGCAAATACAATTTTCTTTCTACCCTTGTTTGCGCGTGCAGTATACACGGCTTGAGCATGCTTGATATTCTTTTTGACAACAGCCAAAATGCTATAGAAATCTTCAGTAAATCGATCAGTAGCCTCTACTTGGTGCTTAAGGCAGGTCAATGGAGTAGGAATGGTCTTTCCATAGACAATTTGGAATGGAGATTTGCCTGTAGCAAAGTGCTTAGTGTTGTTGTAGGCAAATTGTAATATGTGTATAAATTTGTCCCAGTTGCTTGGCCGACCAGACACATAAGCACGTAACATGTCACAAATAGTATTTTGTGTGACCTCAGTTTGGCCATTAGACTTGGGATGAAAAGCAGTGGAAAAATCTAACTTTGTACCAAGATTGTCAAAGAGTGTGGTCCAGAAGTTAATACAAAATTTACTATCCCGGTCTGACACGATCACTTTTGGAAGGCCATGGTGTATAAAGATGTGCTTGATGAACAAATGAGCAGCTTGAACTACGGTCAAGGTCTTCTTACAAGGAATAAAGTAAGCATGCTTGCTAAATCTATCAATGATAGTCCAAATCATATCAAAACCTGAGCTAGTTGTAGGAAATCTAGTAATAAAGTCCATAGAAATATGCTCCCATGGGCCATCAAGAATTGTTAAAGGCATAAGTAAACCTTGATATTTGCCCTTGTAGCTCTTGACCTCCTCTTGACTTTTTGACAAATAAGACATTGTGCAACAAAAGTTGCAACATCAACTTTAAGCTTAGGCCAGAAAAAATCTTGAATTACAGTCTGATACGTAGTAGCGATGCCTCTATGTCCCATGTAGGGTGGCTGATGTACCTCTTCTAGTACCAAGCGTCGAAATGGTGCAGTGACACACAAGCGCTTTTCGTAGAATAGATAGTCATTATGAATGGAATACGAGGCCATAGGGGTACTATTAGCTTGCTTAATTTTATGCCAGATTTCTAAAAAGTCTCAATCAGTAGGATAGTCTGCCTTCATAGGCTCGAAAGGGTCTCCCTCGATGACTGAAATATTATTTATGCTAGGTCGATGGCTCAATGCATCGGCAACTACATTGTCTTTGCCTGGTTGGTATTGGATCATCGGTTTAAAGATGTCAATAAAGGCAGCCCATTTAATGTGCCAATCCGAGATCACCAACTGAGTAAGGAGATGTCTAAGACTCTGGTGATCAGTCTTAATGAGTAACTCGGAACCCATAAGATAGTGTTTCCAGAGTTTAATGGCATGCACCACAGCAGCTAATTCTTTATCATACGTGGAATAGTTTAACTCTGCTAGTTTTAATTTATGTGACTCAAATGCAATTGGATGGTTATCTTGCATGAGCACAACCCCAAAACCCTGTCCACTAGCATCAGTAACCATGACAAAGAAGGGTCTCGTAAAGTTCGGCATGGTCAAAACTAGTGTGTGCATCATTGCACCCTTAAGTCATTGAAAAGCTAAAGTGTGCTACTCACCCCAAGAGAAAGCACGAGTCTTATGCAGTAGTTCGGTCAATGGATGTGCCTTATATGAAAAATTTCTAACAAATCTGCGATAGAAACTACACAGACCTAGAAAAGATCATAACTCATGGATATCTTTAGGCTGTGGCCAGTTTACTATCACTTCTACCTTCTTGGGATCTACTCGAATGCCTTCAGCTGAAACAATGTGTCCAAGATATTCAATTTTAGGTTGGAAAAAAGAACTTTTCTCCACGTTGGCATATAGTTGGTTGTCACGTAAGAGAGAGAAAACAAGATCCAAGTGTTTCTCATGTTCCTCCTGACTCTTGCTATAAATCATGATATCATCAAAGAAAACTACCACAAAGTCTTGATAGGGTAGGAAGATATGATTCATCATCCGACTAAATGTGGCAAGTGCATCAATTGGTCAATCCAAAAGGCATAACAAGAAATTCATAATGACTAGTTTGGGTTCTAAAAGCAGTCTTGAAAATATCAGGCTCAATCACTCTCACTTGATGATATCCTGACTTAAGATCGATCTTGCTAAAGATTGTGGATCCTTTTAACTTGTCAAGTAGATCATCAACTCTCGGAATGGGGTATCAATTTTTCACTATGATTTTATTTAAGGCACGATAATCGATGCACATTCGAAAAGTTCCATTTTTCTTCTTGACAAGAAGAACGGGTGCCCCAAATGGTGAGCTACTAGGTCAAATTAGGCCTCTAGCCAAAAGATCTTCTATTTGGGATTGAATCTCTTGCTGCTCAGTAGGATTGTGTCTATATGGTGATTTACACGGTGGTGCGCTACCTGGAATAAGGTCAATCTTATGATCCTTAAGTCTAGATTGAGGTAGGCTAGGGGGTAAGTCTTCCATAAAGTAGTCATCATAGGTAGCTAGAAAAGGATCCAAAGGCTCTTACTTAGTTTTCTTAGTCTTAGGACTAGCCTCAATCTTATTGAGCATAACCAAATATGTCTTCTCATGTTTGCACAATGCTATTTTAGCTTGGGTATGTGACAATATACGCCAAGAGGGAAGATACTTGTCGCATTCTAGAGTCATAGTCTCAGTGCCTTGAGTCACAGTAATGGTGCGTTCAAGATAATCAGGTTTGGCATTATGATCGATGCGCCAAGGCATCCCTAGAATGAGATCTTGCTCACGCAAAGGAGTGACTAAGAAATCCCGGCTCTCAACTAATGGCCCTAAAGTCACCTCAAGATCCTTACCCATTTGCAAACAATTATAATTCCATCCTTGAAAAGCTGATTTGACTTTATACTTTGTTTTGAAGGTTGCGAGCCCTAACATTTCAACTAAACGTTGCGAAATGAAATCATGGGTGCTTCCATCATCAAATAAGACACTATGTTCTTTTTCGTGCAATAGTGCAGTCATATGCAACAAAGCAGTACGAAAATAAGATGCACTTTTACCTGAATAATGTTAGATATCAATGCTCCACTCTCGTATAAGTGCGAGAAGGCATCCCATGACTGACCGCACTGAGGGTAGACGGAGCATTTCTTGGGGCAGCCCACTCTTGGGTTGCGGGGCTCGTTTGGAGCCCCAGGTGATCCCGGATGGCTTTGGGCCAAATGGACAACGTAGGTTAGTTGCTCTATTTTGCACCATGGTTCTATCGTGTGGTCAGTGGCCTATTTCGAGACCGACCCCCAGTCGGCCGTTTTGGGCGGACTGGGTTGGTCACCCAATTGGGTCTAGCTGACTACAAGTGGTGGCTATATAAGAGCAAGCTCGTGAAGCCCATTATCATCACTGGCTACAGCAACCCTGATTACTTAGCATCTAGCCTCCGTCCTCTACTATTTTCAACATGCCATCGAAGCTTCTCACATAGGAGCGCACGGCTAGGAGGCACCGCCATCTATTGTATCAATTTTACAGTAATCAAATTTTTTGATTCTCCATACTATCTGCTTTTCTCTCTCGTGTACAAGATCCTTTTATCTGTTGAGCACAGACGTTGTATTGTTTTCTTACATGGTATCAGAGCTTGGACTCTAGTAAGAAGATTTGGTAGTGTGTTTTTGTTTGCGAGCAGATTGTGAGAGATGGCCCAGCCCGCAAGAGTGCGAATTCCACTGTTCGACGAAAGCGGAAAGTTGGACGGCACTAACTATCCACTCTGGAAGTTCAAGATGAAGACCATCCTAAGTGCATACGAGCTTTGGGATACTGCTACTAGGGTGGACGTGAAGACAGTTGCGAGACCGGATCCAACCAATGCAAGACAACAGATAGTACCAACTACGGATGAGATTCTCGCGTGGACAAGAAGAAATGCAGATGCGATGTGTTCTATTGTCTGCAGTGTAAGTGACTCTGTCATGGCATTAATTCAACATGTCACCACAGTGGAGGAGGCATGGATGGTCTTAAAAAATCAGTACGAGACCACGAATCAGACACAGATTCAGAATTTAGAGACTCAACTCGTGAACGAGAAACTGTCTGAGTCTGAAACGACAGAGAAGTTCATCACCAGGGTGAAGAATCTGCGCGATCAGATGACTACGATTGGCATCACCATCACCAGCGAGAATCCAACACAAAGGTGCATATGGATTCTCCCACCAAAGTACGACGGTCTTGTTACAGCACTGAATACGCAGAACAGGAATCCGCCCCTCAACTTTGAGGATTTCAACGCGGAGTCAACGCGATGCTTCTGGAGGAGGAGATGCGTGAAAAGATGAGGACTGGAGAAGATTTGGCTTTCTCAATTGGATCAAAGAAAGGTAAGGGTAAGGACTCTGGTAACCCATCTTCCTCTGATGATAAAAAGAGAAAGAAGAAGATCAAGTGCTTCTATTGCAACAAGCAGAGCACAAGCATTGCAGATGAGAAGAACGGAGTAGAGAAAGAGTCCAGCAACAGCGTGCAGGCAGCAGTACCTGTAGAGTTGTTCATAGCAATTGAGGAGATTTGCATGGAGGCAGTTCATGTACCTACGGAAGAGCCTTGGATTATTGACAGTGGTGCATCACGCCACATGACCAGTCGGAAGGATTGGTATACCTCTCTACATCCGGTAGGGAATGACATCCTGGTAGTAGTTGGCAATGATGCAAAATGTCCAGCAAAATGAAAAGGTACGATTGCTCTCAAGTCAGATGTTGTAAAACAGTTGTCCGATGTTCTTTATGTGCCAGATATCAAGAGGAACTTGTTGTCCGTTTCTGCGATCGCGGATCGGGAACTCAAAGTTCACTTCAATAAGAATGGTGCATAGATTTTGGATCTTCAAGGGAAGGTCATTGGTAAAGGTACACGGCGCAATAACATTTATGAACTCTCCACTTTCAGTGCTCGAGCCGATGTGAGCAACACTAAGCTATGGCATGAGAGATTTGGTCATCTAACCCTTAGTTCTTTAAAGGAGATGCATAAAAGTGGAATGATTGCAAACCTATCAGAAATTATAGATCTGCCTGATGTATGTGAAGCTTGCATGATGGGCAACCAGCATCAGTAGCCCTTTCCTAAAGAGGCCAGTAGGGCAAAGGCTCCTCTAGAGCTTATTCGCACGGACCTTTGTGGAAAGATGGAGACGGAAGCTTTGGGTGGTTCCTACTACTTCATGACGTTGATCAACGACTACAGTAGAAGGATATGGATATACTTCCTGAAGACTAAAGATGAGACTTTTAGTAAGTTCAAAGAATGGCATGTAATGGTTGAGAAAGAAACGGGCAGGAAGGTGAAGAAGTTGAGATCAGACAGAGGTGGTGAGTTCACATCAACTGAATTCAAAAGTTACTGCAAAAGTCATGGGATCAAGAGGCAGAAACCCCCGCCACATACATCATAGCAAAATGGAGTAGCAGAGCGCAAGATGCACGTCATCTACAAAATGGGCAAGAGTATGATGAAAGGGAAAGATTTGCCAAAGATTTTCTAGGCTGAAGCATGTAACACAGCAGTTTACATTCTGAATCGTAGCTACACGAAGGCTGTGAACGGGATGACTCCACTACATGCCTTTTCTGGTAAGAAACCTTCAGTTGCACATTTCAGAGTTTTTGGATGTGACTATTTTGTGCATGTCTCTGATGCTAACAGGATCAAATGGGAACCGAAGAGCCAGAAGTGTATTTTCTTGGGCTACAGTGAAGAGGCGAAGTGTTACCAAGAAGGTAATAGTAAGTCACGATGTGGTCTTCTCAAAATAGCCACATCAATTGGAGGAGGATGCTTCCTTCCTAGACAACTAGGACTAGGATATCCATCCAGTACAACCACCAACAGTAGACCGAACTCCCCCAATGGTGCTTGGGAGGATTCAAGATAAAGAAGAGGAAGAAGAGCATGCAGAACCACAACGGCAACAACCATTCTCGAAGTGGGTAAAGCAGCTTTTGGATGGCAGAGAACCTCCAGCCATTGAGGAGGAACCATCTAAACACCACCAGTCCAAGAGATTAGAGGAGCAAAGAAGGGTGCAGGAACACTTGGTCAATTACACTTTGATGACAGAGGTGATCCGTACTGAAGAACCCAAGTGTCTTGAAGAGGCATAGGGTGACGATAGGTGGATGGAGGCTATGCAGTCTGAGTATGGCTCCATAATGAAGAGACACACTTGGGACCTTGTGGATCGACCACCAAAACGCAAGGTAATCGGCACCAAGTGGATGTACAAGACCAAGTACAAGTCCGACGGCACGTTGGATAAGTACAAGGCTCGGCTCGTGGCAAAAGGATTTGCACAAGTACATGGTTTTGATTATCAAGATACTTTTGCTCCCATAGCTCGACTAACCACAATTCGCAGTGTTTTGGCTTTAGCAGCCCAAGGAAGTTGGCCTCTGTTTCAGACGGATGTAAAATCTGCCTTTCTGAATGGAGATCTCAAGGAGGAGGTATGCATGAAACAACCACCAGGTTTTGTGATCCCCGGTTCACCCCCGGTTTAGAAGGTAAAGTTTGTAAACTGAAGAAGGCACTTTACGGGCTGAAACAGGCCCCACAAGCGTGGTACCAGTGGATTGATGACTAATTTCTGCAAAACGGGTTCATCTGATGCAAATTTGTATATCTTCAGAGAAGGAGGCAGGTGTATGATCGGGGTCCTTTATGTGGATGACCTTGTCATAACAGGGAACCATGAAGAGAAGATCTCGCAGACAACAAAGCATTTGCTAGGAAGAGAGTTTGAAATGACAGCCCAATTGTGGCAAAAATTAAAGAGATAATTTATAGTAAAAGGGGACAAAGTCCCTTTGTGACTATATTGCCTAAGGATTAAGCACCTAATTTCATGGTGCAAGCCACATGAAAGGATGAGTGATGCAAAGCTTTTGCCATGCTTCCTTATAGAGCTGTGGGACTCTAAGGTCCCCAATAATCTCTTTTCCATGAACCCTACATTGTTTGAGCTATGTAGTAAGACTGCTATAAACTTAGGGGAAAATGTGAAGAAGAAATCCCAAGGCGATAAGGCACAAGTGGCTTCATCAAACTGTTAAAACCACTAGTGCTATTGATGCCAAGGAGACAAATCCACCTACCCCAAGGGCATAAACATGAAAGAGTTGGATACCAACTTCCTAAATCATCTAAGCCAACAACTCAAGAGGGGATTGACAAACAAAGGCCGTAGCAATCCTCACCCATTTTTGAGATGAGACGACGTGTGGTGTGGCATTTGCATCAACACATTGACAAAATATGAAGAGGGGAGAGGAGAAGAGTGGAGATGAGGAGAGAGGGCACAGCTAGAGAGCACACCACAAATGACTAACTGTAGGCTAGATTTAGTTGAAAAAATAGAATATATACAAACCCATTTAGGGTTAGGGTTAGGGGATCTAATCCTTTCCTTTATAGCACTCTATAAGGTTAGTGCTATGCACATATGATCATGTGATGGTGCTATGCACACATGATCACATGATGTTGAGCGTGAACTCTCAACACCTTCCCTCAAGATCAACATCATGAAGTAGGCCTTCCCTCAAGATGATGATTCTTGGGAATCGAAGAAGGACTGAGCATTACATTCCATCACACCCCTTTAATGGGAATGTCCTTCCTCTGCGTCAAACCAAGAGCTAATCAGTGTTTCTCGAAAAGCTCTTCACCGAGTGGTTTGGTAAAGATGTTTGCAACATTTTCTTTGCTATCACAATGCTGCAGTGTGATGTCACCAAGTAACACTCTTTCTCTGATGAAGTGCTCTCTGACATCAATGTGCTTTGTCCTAGAGTGATATACTAGATTTTTGGCCAACCGATTGATTATCACAGTATATTGTTGTTGGCTTTGACTCATCGAAGTAATCTGTTTCTGACAATAGTCTTCTGAGCCATATAGCCTCACATGCACCTGTAGTGAGTGCTCTATATTCTGCTTTAGTGGAAGACAAAGAAACAGTTGGCTATTTGTTTGACAACCATGATATAGCACCTTGACCAAGGAAAAATGCATATCCCTGTGTCGATCTCCTGGTCTCATGATCTCCGGCATAGTCAGTGTCACAGTATCCCATGCAACCGTGGATGACTTCCTCTGTATTCTATCCCAAACTGTCTTGTACCTTTGATGTATCTCAAGACTCTTTTCACTGCATTCCAGTGAGACTGTTTTGGATTCGCCATAAATTGTGCTAGTGAGCTTACTGCATAACAAATATCTGGCCGTGTGATTGTCAGATATATAAGAGATCCGATGAGCTACCTGTAGTATCTGTCATTGACTGTAGGCTTTTTTGAATCTTTAGTAAGTTTCAAACTCTTTTCCATGGGAGTGCTACAATTTTGCAATCTGCCATATGAAACTTCTTTAGGAGACTGTCAACATACTTGAGCTGACTCATGAATGTGCTATCTGAATCTCTCCAGAACTCAATTCCAAGACAATAGTGCATAAGTCCAAGATCTTTCATGTCAAACTCTATAGATAAGTCTTGTTTCAGTTTTCTGATGAAGCTATCCTTGCTTCCTATCACAATCAAATCATCTACATACAAAAGTGCAATAGTAATGTTTTTCCCTTGAACTTTGTAGTAGAGAGTATGATCTGCATTGGACTTCATGTATCCTAGATCAGCAAAATACTTGTCGATTCTACTGTACCAACTTTTGGGTGCTTGTTTTAAGCCATAGAGACTTTTCTTGAGATGGCAAACCTTATTCTTCTTTCTTGGTTCAACATAACCTGCTGGTTGTTGCATGTAGACTTCCTTGTCTAGATAACCATTGAGAAATGCATTTTTGACATTGAGCTGATACACATTCTATGAAGATAGTGGGAGAGAGGGAAGGAGTCTCACTTGTAGCTTTCTCACATACACAATGGGGGAATACACACAAAGGTGGAGGCTGAAAATAGTTTTCCTCTTCTTAGTTGTGAAAGCCAAAAGAACTCAAGTACAAAGAAAAATAGAAGAACCCTATATGTGGGTCTCAAACCAAACTCAACTAACTAAGGTGGCATACTAACTGAGCCACGAACTGTGGGCGGTGTACCAACTGCATCTGTAGCTAACAAGTCGGTGACATAAATGCACAACGGTCACCCTGGCATATCGCGAGTGGAGCTCGATATCTCAACACTCCCCCTCAAGCTCAATCCCAATTCTTGCACACCAAGCAGGTCTCTGAACTTGCGCAGCTTCTCTGTGCCCAATGCTTTCATGAATATGTCAGCTACCTGATCCTCTGTGCTGACATAAACTAGATCAATAAGACCTAGTAAAACCTTCTCCCGCACATAGTGATAATGCACCTCAATGTGCTTTGTTCTAGCATGATAGACTGGGTTATTTGCCAAGTGTATACTGCTCATGTTGTCACAATAAATGACAACTGGCCCATCTGTAGACTGATGCATATCATAGAGTAGGTTATGCAACCAAGCTACCTCACATGCAGCCATTGCTGCACCCCTGTACTCAGCCTCTATGCTCGACAAGGCAACTATATGTTGTTTCTTGCTGCTCCAAGTGACTGCAGCACTCCCAAAAGAGAACACATATCCACTAGTAGATCGTCTATCAGAAATACTACCAGCCCTAGCATTAGTGTATCCATGCAACTGTATCTGAACCCTAGCCTCATAAAATAGTCCATACTGTAATGTGGACTTCACATACCTGACTATGCGTCTAGCCGCATCCAAATGCGGTTTCCTTGGAGCCTGCATAAACTGACTTACCAATCCAACAGCATAGCTTAAATCTGGCCTAGTAATAGTCATATAAATCAAACTTCCTACTATGCATCTGTACATAGTAGGGTCTTCCAGAAGCTCACCTGCATCTGTGCTTCGCTTCACATTCTGCTCCAAAGGAACTGAAATAATAGGCTTACAGCCTGTCATCCCATATTTGGACAGCATGTCCAATCCATACTATCTTTGCAAGAGCTATATCCCACTTGGTGATCTAATCACCTCAATGCCCAAGAAATAATGCAGCTCTCCCAAATCCTTCGTCTCAAACTTCTACTTCAATAGCATTTTCACATGAAGGATATCTTCATCATTATCACCTGTGATGATCAAATCATCAACATAAATGACAAGCAGCATAATACCTTTCTCTGTTTTTCTCACATAGAGTGAGAAATCTGCCTTGGAGATTTGAAAGCCAATAGTGACAAGATATTGTCCTATCTTGTCAGACCATGCTCTAGGTGCTTGCTTCAAGCCATACAAGGCTTTCTTCAACCTGCAAACAAACTCAGGATGAACAGCATGAACATAACCTGGTGGCTGCTCCATAAAGACTTCTTCTTGCAAATCACCATGCAAGAAGGCATTCTTTACATCCATCTGATGTAAAGACCATCCCTTTGATGCAGCCATAGCAATGACTGCTCTTACAGTTGCCATCCTTGCAACCGAACTGAGTGTTTCTTCATAATCAATGCCATATGTCTGTGCATACCCCTTGACAACTAATCTTTCCTTGTATCTGTTCACAGAACCATCTGCATTGTGCTTGATCTTATAAACCCACTTACAGCCAATTGCATTCTTGTCTTTAGGCAAAGGCACCAACTCCCATGTAGCATTTGCTTCCAAGGCATCCATTTCTTCATCCATGGATTTCTCCCATTTTTCATTTCCCATGGCTTGCTCAAAAGAAGTGGGTTCTAGTTCCTGTATCACTTTGACCATATAGGCATAGTAAATGGCTGTAAATCCATCATATTTCAGCCTATCTATAGGATACCTAGCTCTGGTAGACCTGTGCAAAATAGGCTCACTTCCAGGTGCTCTCAAAACATCCATGATCTTCCTTACTCCAGGTGTAACAACAGAAGGAATACCCAACTAATCATCAATGCTCTGTTCTGAGCCACTAGATTCACCATCCACATAAGAGTGACTGCATTGACATCAAACATGGGCTGATCTACCTTCTCTTTTCCTTTTCATGATACCTGCGTACCACTATCTGCATTGCTTTGAGGAGATTCTCCTGATCTCAATCTGCTTGTCCATGGCGAAGTATGTGAACCACTGCTAGAGGACACTGCAAGTCCACTGATATTTTGTGATTGCTGCTGTGAATTTTGTGCAGCATTACCATTTTGTGCATCTATATCAATCATCACATTTACTGGTTTATACCAGCTGCTCATCTCATCAAAAACAACATCGCTGCTCACTGTAAACTTACGAGTAGAAGGGTTATAGCATCTATACCCTTTTTGCTACAGAGAATAACCAATAAAGATGCACTTCTCAGCTTTTGGATCCAACTTGGACCTCAACTCATCTGGCACATGAACATAGGCAATGCAACCAAAAATTTTCAAATAAGAAATGTCTGGTTTCCTACCAGTATACATCTCCTCTGGCGTCATGCCATGTATTGCTGCAGTGGGAGTCCTGTTCATTATGTAAACTGCTATAGCAACTGCTTCAGCCCAATAATAATCTGGTAGATTTTTTTCATTTAGCATGGCTCGAGATACCTCTCCAATATGCCTGTTTTTCCTTTCTGCAAGTCCATTTTGCTGTGGGGTATGACTGCATGAGTATTGCTGCTTTATGCCATGCTCCTGCAGGAACCTTGCAAACTCATTTGAGAGGTACTCTCCCCCTCCATCTGACCTTAGGCATTTTATTTGCAAGCCTGTTTCTTTTTCAACCATAGCTTTAAAAGCTTTGAAGTGCCCCCAAACACTTCACTTTTCTTTTTCATAAAATACACCCAAACTTTTCTGTTGTAATCATCAATAAAAGTGACAAAATAATGACAGCCTCCAATAGATGCAGCTTTGGTAGTCCACACATCAGAGTGGATTAATTCCAATGGCTTCTTACTCTCTTGAACATGCCTAGGAAATGGTTTCCTTGCCTGTTTTCCAAATTGACAGGCTTCACAAACCTTATGCATTTCTGCAACCTTGAATTTAGGCAATCCTGCAACAATGTTTTGGGCCTGCATTGATTTAAGTCGCTGTACATTAACATGACCAATGCGTTTATGCCAGATATCAATATCTGCAACTACACCGGTCCCATGTGCAAACATTGCTGCACTCAATTCAGGCATGTCTGCATCCAATGTAAACATCCTGCCCTTCTTCTTTCCTTTTGCTATCAAGCGACCGTTATTTTTCATATCCTCAACAAAGTATCCATGAGGATTAAATCTGACCTACAAGCCCTGCTCAACCATTTGACCAACAGAAACCAGATTCTTGGTGATGTTCGGGACATAAAATACATCAGACAAGTATTTCTTTTTCCCATCCTGCATAGACAAAGGAATCTTACCAATCTGCAGAATAGGATGTTCAGTATCATCACCAGTATCCACAAATCCTGCTTTTTCCATTTTCCTTGCATCCTGCATCCATTCTGCATGACCTGTCATGTGGTTTGATGCACCTGAGTCAACATACCACACATCATTTCGTTTTGTACTTGTCACAGAATTGGTCATGTGCTGCACCATAAATAGATGCTCATTTCTGTCATCACCCTGTCTACTAGAAGATGCATAATTGCCTTGCTGCAATTTTCCATTCATAATGTCATTCTGCTTTTTGTAGCAGTCTGTAGCCATATGACCCATTTTACCATAGTACTAGCATTCAACATTGCTGTTTGCATTTTGGCATCTCTGCCATCCACCACGGCCTCTTTGGATCCCCCTGCCTCTAGAGTTACCACGTCCTCCTCCATAGGACTGGTTTTCTTGAGTTTGCTGCATATTCTAATTTCTACCATGGCCTCCAAATCGGCCTCCTCTACCTCTGCCTCTACCTCTTCCAGCATTTGAGTAGAAGATAGTTTCTTTTGAAGTTCCTCCTGAAGAAGATGCACCCCCATTTCTCTGCTCTTCAGAAATTAGAAGAGCAAACAACTCCTCAAAATTAGGAAATTTTTCACGGACTGCAATGGATGTCCGAAACTGTGCATAATCCTTTCCTAGACCATTCAAGGTCACAGAAACTAGATCATCATCTTCCACTGGTGACCCAATGGAAGCAAGTGCATCATCAATTTTCTTCACCTTCATGTGGCAGTCATTGATGCTCATATTTTCTCTCTGCACATTATGCAACTCTTGCTTGAGCTGCATTTTCCTGGCTTGTGTACAAAATCATCTTCCTACAACTGCACCTTCTGGTCAGATACCAATCACAGCTTGGATAGGGGAGACACCTTCTGTATCACATTTTCGAACTTTTGGTTGCATTGCTTATATTCATGTACCAAAAGAGACACAGAAAAGCTAGATCTTCTTGGCAAAAAGGTCATATTCATTGGGTATTCTCCGAATTCTAAAGGTTATAAATTCTATGATCCCTCGTCTAAGAAGGTGATAATCAATCGTGATGCCATATTCAATGAGCAGTTAATGGGAGGGGCATGGTCTACCGAGGATGCAAAGGACACTAGGTCCTTACTTTCTGCCTTTCCTTTTCTATTTGATATTGATTCCACTTATGATGTCATTACTACTCGTTCATCTGATGGCATCACTGCTACTCCATCTATAGAGCAATGTGTTGACAATTTTGATTTGGATCCTGCACATACACAGGCCTCTAATGATAGTGTTGATATTTATATTGATCTGCCTATTGATTTTGAACATGGTTCTACTCATGATTGTGTTGATGACTTTGAAATCATTAATCATGCAATGGTTGCTCATGAAGACCCTACTACTTATACAGAAGCTATCTCTTCTGCACAAAAGAGTCAATGGAAAGAGGCAATGGAAGCTGAATATGATTCTTTGATCTCTAAAGGTACATGGGTTCTTACTAAACTACCTCCTGGTCGCACTCCTATCAAATGTAAGTGGGTTTATAAAACCAAAACTAAAGCTGATGGTTCTTTTGACAAGTTTAAAGCTTGTCTGGTTGCAAAAGGATACTCACAAATTGTAGGAGTTGATTATCATGATACTTTTTCACCCGTTGTTTGTAGCACAAGTATTCAGGTACTCTTGGCTTTTGCTACTCAATTTGATTTGGAGATTCATCAAATGGATGTGAAAACTACTTTTCTTAATGGAGATCTTAAAGAGGAGATTTATATGGAGCAACCAGAAGGGTTCATACTTCCCAGTCAGGACCATCTTGTTTGTCGCCTTCATCGTGCTCTATATGGTCTAAAACAAGCTTCCCATTCTTAGTACATGAAAATTGATCAGTTTCTAACATCTCAAGGTTTCAACTCTTGTTTCTCTGACCCCAACTTATATGCAAAACATGATGGTGCTCTTTTTTTCATTCTTGCTCTTTATGTGGATGACACCATACTTATTTCCAACAATCTCGATTTCTTGCAACATGTCAAGAAAATATTATCCTCAGCATTTGATATGGTTGATCTTGGTGACATTCATTCATGTCTTGGTATTCAAGTTCAGCGATTTCGTCACAAGGGAATTTTGCTACTTCGACAAACAAAATTCATTCAAGATGCAGTTCAAAAGATTGGCTTGACGAATGCTCACTCTGCGACCACCCCTTGTCTTGTGAGCTCTGTCAAAAATACTCGATCGACTCATGATGTTGAGGTTTCACATCAACCCTATGCCAATCTTGTTGGTTGCCTACAGTTTGTCGGTTTGAACACTGTTATGGATAAAATTGTCTAAGGAAAAAGGCATTAATATGTATGTGTGTTTGTATATGTGGCAATAGTATAATAAAATATGGTGTGCATAGGGCCCAGGGTTGAGGTGCCAGGGCATGACCATGTGCCACCCTTCCATGTAAGAGGACCCATAAGGTGTGTTGTACATAATCCATGATAGTAATATTATAAAATGCAAGGTGGCATGGCTCCTCCATGTGTCACCCCTCCACCTAGGCTGCATTTAGTGAGATATGGCTCAAAGTCCATGGGAGAAGCAATATAAAATAGGTACGTCTTCTGGAGCATAATCAATGACTCCAAGATAATCAACATAATCAACATAAAGGAGCATAATCAATGACTCCAACATAATCAACATGTGTGAGGCCTCATCTTAGCATAGACTATAGATATAGATTTCCACAATAATGTGTAAGTTGCATTCATTTGCCAAGCTTCTCACCAATGTTAGATTGTGGCTCTAGCTATCCCCACCCAGCATGTATATAGTATGAGCAAGTCTCCACTAACCAGTGACTATCAATAGTTCAGTTCATGCCTCTCCACTGACCATTGACCTAATAAAAAACTAAAGGTTAAAAAGGCATAAAAAGAGATAATTCAAAAGGGTTATCTTACTTGAAACTAAGAAATTAGTAGCATGAGCATGTGTTGTTGCACTAATGGGGCTGAAGAATTATTCATTATACTACACTATTGAAATCATTTTATTTTGTTCATAGAAGGATTAGTTATTATTATATATTAATTCCAAAATTCCACAAGCTAATGAGACCTCTAATGAACTTGAAGAATGCACATAAATTCTAAGTGGACAATGAAGTTTCAAATTAGCTTTGAAATTCTATTAAGCTATGTATAGGGTATTAGGTTTTGAGACATCTTGTTAATGTGCAACTAGTGTCAAACCCATGGCTTTGCCACAGAGAAAAGCTATGAGAATATTATTCCGTGATAATAGAATAAAAAAATTACTCCAAGTATAATCCTCTCCCATCACCTTATACACAAACAGAGATTCTTCTCCATTGCAACTAAATCTTCCCATGGAATCCATCTCGTTCTATCTCTCTCTTAAGCACACACAAACATCTATGTTCTCTCTCTCGCTCTCTCTCTCTCTCTCTCTCTCTCTCTCTCTCTCTCTCTCTCTCTCTCTCTCTCTCTCTCTCTCTCTCTCTCTCTCACACACACACACACACACAAACGACTCTGAATAGTATACCTACCTTGAGCACGATGTTTCTCCCGGATATTATAAATTTATGTGAATACGATGCATAGTATTGATGAGATAGGGTGAGAGGGAACCCCTTTTAGATCAATTCAGCATTTCCATTCCACTACATCCAATGTGACCAAATGCAACCCTTAATCAAAATCTGATAGAAGCTTGCCTCGCCTCTCTTCCCTACAGAACTTCTTGGACATGCAATTGCTCTTGTGAGGTTGATAAAGGAGATCTCATTTTGTTATTAGAAACTTCCTTCTCCACTTGTTGCACCGACTTGTGACCTCATTTGCTTCATTGCTACTACGACTGCAAAGTGGTCTCAATCAATCACTCAGATTCTTGCTCGGTGATTTATTTCTTGTGTATATACTCCTAGTATCCTCTTCAACTTCCAGTCTTCTCTCCCAATTCTTATTTGCATATTTCTATCTGCCTCAAGCATATGAGGCTCTCTTACATCTCCATCCCTTCCATATTTGTGACTCGGGGGGGTGACTCATCATATGTAACCCTATCACGTGAGTTCAACAGAAGGATATTTTTTATTTCTAAAATTTATAGAAATAAATATACATAAGGGACTATTTAAAATAGTTTTGGAAAAAATTTATAGACTTGTATAGAAAAGGGGACATTTTATTAATGAAAAAATTTAAAGATAAGGGATTTTAAATATAGGCCTTGAACGCACGTGATATAGAGGGTTTATACATAGTGACCCCCCTGAGATTTGTGATCAACTCCATCCCTCCTTTTACCTCTCTCTCTCTCTCTCTCTCTCTCTCTCTCTGTGTGTCTCATATTTTTCTATTAAAAACTCATGCAATGTACATGCATACAGCTAGTATTTCTTAAATGAAATCCAATGATCGAAATGTCTACAATCATCTCAAATTCCTAAATGAAAACCTCTCTTTGATTGAGAATAGAGATGATGACTAATGGTTATATTAAGGCATCTTTATAGCATATACTTTCCTACAAGCCTTTCTCTCTCTCTCTCTCTCTCTCTCTCTCTCTCTCTCTCTCTGTGGTTGAGGCACTATCTCATGTCATGGGATTTGTGTGTTCAATTCCTAGGAATCGCTTTGGATTAGTCAATTTGGTTGCTTGGAATTATTGCTACAAAGTACAAAACTCTCTCTCTCTCTCTCTCTCTCTCTCTCTCTCTCTCTCTCTCTCTCTCTCTCTCTCTCTCTCTCTCTCTCTCTCTCTCTCTCTCTCTCTCTTTTGACCCAATTATGGTCTACCATACCCCTACATGCTAGGTACAATATGTATGAACTACAATCTTCCCAAATGAAGAGCATTTGTAGCTCTCACTTGTCACCCCACCTAGCTAGCTCACAAGGAACTTCTACCCGTTCACCATATAGGAAAAAAAAGTCCTTTTCCTAGTTCCAAATGAGAGGAACTAGGAAAAGTCCTAACTAGAGAAAATGGGCCACTTCCCAGATACTCTTCCTAGGAAGAGGAAGGAGTATTTTCCACATCCAATTTCCTATATAGGGTTTTTTTCCTATATAGCAATTTTTTCCTACATAGGGGTTTTTTCCAATATAGTTAATTTTTTCCTACATAGGGTTTTTTTTCCTATATAGTTAATTTTTCCCTCTATATCAACTTTAGAATATAGGGAAAACTTGGAAAAGAAAAGTAAAACAAAGTAGTTTTGTCTTTAGAGTAACTTTTCATTTAAATAAAAGTATTTATTTTACTTCAATCTTGAAAAATAATTATTTCAACAAAGTTCAATCTATAAAATATATAAGTTATATAAGTTTACTTCAAAATATATAAGTTATATAAGTTTACTTGAAAATATATAAGTTATATAAGTCTACTTGAAAATCATTGTCAATGAAAGAATAATTGTTTATCAACTTTACTATATAGAGAGAACTTGGAAAAGAAAAGTAAAGCAAAGTAGTTTTTTCTTTATAGTAACTTCTTTATTTCAATCTTGAAAAAACATTATTTGAGCAAAGTTTAATCTACAAAATATATAACTTGTAGGAGTTTAATTAAAATTTACTGTCAATGGAAAAATAATTGTTAAAAATGTTATGATTATACCAATTCTACATCATCAAGATACAAAATTGGTGCTCCATGATTTTAAATGGCTATTTTGCCTTCTTGCCTGCAAAAGCCATTCTACTACATCCTCTCTCATGGAATGATAATCCTAGCTTGTCAATTCCAATGACATTTGAACCTTTTGTCTTTACTCTTTACACAATTCCAAACAAGTTTTAATTGTCTATACATCTCATCTATAGTTCTAGCTCTAATGAATTTCATGACTATTGTTTCTTGATTAACTACACTCCAACCCCTACAACAAATGACAAAGTAAACTAAATCAAAATTAATGCAAGTCAAAATATCTTAATTTATCACTTGTATTGAGAAGAATAATAATGTCAATTAAAACATCTTAAGTAATACAAGGGAACTTTTAAAAACTCCATGAGTAACTATGCTTTATCTCACCTTAATAGGCTATGCAAAATCTTTACTTTTCAACATTGGATCTTCTCCATTCACAATCCAAACATTTAATCAAATTCATAACCATAATAAAATGAAATCATCTTTACAAATATCTTTGTTAAGAAAACTTTTTTTAAGATTTTAATTCTAAGAGATGTACACTTTATTCTATACTTTATAATATAAAAATAATTGAAATGCAAACATCATTGCATACCTTGATAGGTTGTTGAATCTTTTGACTACTAGATTTTTGTTGCTTTGATTTCTTAATCTAGAAAGAAAATAACACAAGGTACACTAAGAAATAATTACATCAATTAATAAGATGACTAACCTAGAAAGGCAAACATTGTAACATGCTTACTTGCATACATGATGAATCTTGTGGGGCCATGTCATTTCTATCCATACCTTGAGGAAGTTGCAAAAATGACCCATATATTGGGAATTGTGTCCCATTTCCTACACTCTTGTAATAATCATCCTACAAATGAATTACAAAAGGTATAAATTAATGAATGTAAGAACCTCTTTTAACACAACCTTGGAAATATGAAAACATGCAATGAAAATACACATTCAAAATCGCTCAAAATTTGAAAATGCAAAAACATAATTAAAGTTTAAAAACTCTTGGATTCAACGTGACGTAAATTACTAAGTACCATTCACAAAAGATCCATCTACATCAATCTTGTGATCCATATGGGTGAGTGTCTCATCATTCTATAAGAATTTATGTCCATCCAACTTAAAATAGCGAAACTCTAATTCTTTAAAATCACCATGGAAACTCAAATGAATGTGTTAAGAAATTAAATGACTATGAGCTCTATCCTATTAAACTAGAAGCAAATATAAGATTGTAACTTTCTTTGCCACTTTTTTATTCACAACATAAGACTAGAGGGCAATACCTTATCCATGTAAAAAGAGTCAACTCTAATGTTGTCATGATCTTACAAAACCACAAGATACGAAAATCCCAATCAATGCTAATGGAAGACATGATGCAATGGAGACATTGAAGATATCTTATACACTAGAACACTTCCAAAGACGATAATCAATCATACAATCCATGTAATGGAAAAAAACTGAGCATATTTGACAAAAAGTCAATTGCCACAAGCATTTAATACCAAACATTGAAGACATCGTATGCACTAGAACATTTCTCAAAATGATAGTCAATTGTATAATACATGTAATGAAATTAAACTGAGCATTATTGATAAAAAATTAATTACCACAAAAGCTTCAAGCTATGTCACAAATTAATTTCTATGCACTTTTGTATTCACAACATAGATTACTAGATAGTACCCTCTCCATGTGAGAAGACTCGACAACTATGTTGTCATGATCTTGCATGTGTGTAGATTCATGAAGCATCTCCTTCATGTTGGAAGGCTTGGCAACTCTTATGTTGTCATGATCCTACATGTGCATGGATTCACAAAGCATCTCCTTCAAATAGATAAATACAAATATCATCTTAAATAAATTTGAGTAAACACAATATCATCTTAAATAATTTTGAATATATTTGTTGATACATGCAATCAAGGTCTCGGGGGGGTCACTTAGTGTAATATGTCTATATCATGTGCGTTCAAGACTTCTTTTATAAACCCCTATGTAACCTATTTTTTGTATTTCCTTATACCCCCTCTATAAAATTTTGCAAAATTTATAAATCCCATAATGTAAATATATTTTTTCCCTAGAGGAATTTAAAGAGTCCTTATGTGAGAGATACATTATGACTTTTGATGTCACTTTGGAGACAATATGAGAAACCTAGGATATGAGAAATCTAGATCATGTGCACTATTTAAATCTGCATACATCAAGGAGAGGAGCTCACCGCAGCAAACAATAGCACCCAACAAGCCAGTGTTCAACTCCTAGCGGTGCCAAAAGACTAAGAGGGAAAAAAACAAAAAAACAAATTATGAATCACAATCTAGGTGTTGGCTGACAGACAAGCTCCCAAACGAGCAACTAGACTCTAGTGAGTAGCAACCATTAATACATTAAATATTCAAGCCATACCAATTTGAGCAAGCCAACCATCTATATTAGATAAATATAACCATTTATGCCTAGTTTGAATAGGATGACATAACCCTTCCTGAGTCGACTTGCAATCTAGCAACCTATATATGCACACCTCAGTCTCAATCATTCCTCATCCATCAGATTAGTGGATCATCAATTCAAATACATAGAAAAGAAGATTGTCAAGTGTCTTAGAGCTTCTGCAAGTGGACCACATATCCATCAAAGCATTGGTAAGTATAATACCTACCAACGGCTTTCAAGGTGAAAAAATGTTTACTGCATTCAGAGAGACTTGTGTTGAACCATTCAAGAGCTCCGAGGAGTCACTTAGTGTAATATATCTATATCACGTGGTTCAAGGCTTCATTTCTAAATCCCTATGTAACCTATTTTTAGCAATTCCTTATGCTCCCTCTGTAAATTTTCTTAAATTTTATAAATCCCATAATGTAATTATATTTTTTTGTAGAGGAATTTTGAATGTCCTTATGTGAGAGATACATTGCTACTTTTGGAGTCCTTTTGAAGGCAATATGAGAGATATAAAATATATGAGAAGATTTCAACTTCAACTGATCCTGTAAGATGTAAAGGGCACCTAAGGCTTGCCAGACACAATTCTCTAAAGTACTTTATTAATAAGACGAAAATGGCATGAGAGCTATACATATAAGAAAGCCTCTATTTAATGTATAGTGTGTATGATGAACAATCCAAGACCTGTAAATCTAAAAGAAAAATGAAACTTTTCCCCGCAAGATGGACTCGGTCCACAAGGCTTAACTACAGAGACAAGAAGATGCCAATGTAGTCTTTGCGAATTTCTAGGTAAGCCTATGTTCCCAACATGCTTCTCTCTTTTTATATAATATCTAATAACTGACATATAATATCAAGAAGACTTAAAGAAATTCACCAAAGCTTTGAGACTAAGAAAGAAAGATCATGACATAAACATGTTAGCTTAAGCACCGATGAGGATCAATTTCTAAAATTTCTTTTCCTTTAAGCTAACTAAAAAATGAATCTATCCCCTTGCCCCATAAACAATTTACTTTCCTATATAACACTAAGCTAAATCATATATATATATATATATATATTCATGCACACACACACACACAGACTACTAAACTTTGCCCATGAAGTGAAATGCAAAGCCCCAGCAATCAATCAAAGCCACATGAGAAGCAAAAGCCCACTCTAATCTTCACAACCTTCAAGTGCCTTGTGAAGTCAAAGAGGCCCCATGCAACCTCTCTAAAGAGAGACCACCTCGTCTTACATAAAGAACACCATGCAAAAAAACCAATGAGTTGTTGAACTCACTCACCACAAATACTCATGCACTAGACCAAGGCTGCCTTGACTGCAAACATCGAGGAAGCAACGAACCTTTGGATATAGCTCCACCCAAGTATCATGCCCACCGCGAATCTTGCCTTAGACAATCTGCAAACCTTGAGGATCAATAGCCACCTCGAGGGTGCTCCAGCAAACTAACAAAGAAAAATAGTAGGTCACGCCTCGTACAAGAAAACTAGCATAAGAAGAAAATGCAAAAACAAGACCAATGAAGGTGGAACCATTTTACCCGTACTTAGCCAAAAATCTTGCAACTTCACTTTACGAGATTAATAGTAGGCTCTTTGCTTAATGAGGGATCTTGGACCAAAAAACTAAGCAACCGATCTAGATGGCATAAGGAGCTTCACCTAGCAACCGGAAAGCAAGGACCATGTAGCCCTCTGTAGGACAGGAAGAGTGCGACAATACCGACCATGTCAAGCACAGCAGTAGCTAGATGAGAAGAACAATAGTAGATAGCTTGACCAATGATCACCGAGGAGTCGCTTTACAAACTCCAATTAACCTAAGATGTTAGAACCTATGTCTCATATGTGCGTACCCAACAATGCTAGAATCTAAGCATTCACTAGGTGTAGCTCTAATACCATGTAAGGATAAATGAGCTCTAATACCATGTTCTCAAGGGTCTTAAAACAAAATTTTTTAACGTCCTTGCAAATTTTAAGGTGCATCAGATGCCGAATGTGACATCGGGGAATAAGAATGCCCATATTTGCATGTGGATGCTATGTATATGAAGGAAAAATGCACCACGGACATCCACATCCATATATCCCACCGTCATATCAGCACCAAACTTTTCAAGGGTCTTGAAAAATTTGCTTTAATTTTCTTCCAAAGAATGAGGTGGATCGAATGCCATATGTGTCTTGGGGGAACAAGAAGGCAAATATTCGCACGTGGATGCTACACAATCTGAAGGAAACAAGCATGATGGACACCAAGATCTATATACCACACTATCAAATCAACACCAAACTTTGCAAGGGTCTTAAAACAAGTTTCTTTAATGTCCTAGCAAAGTGTAAGATGCATTGGATGCCGGATGTGACACCGGGGAACAACAATGCCCATATTTGCATGGGGATGCTATCTATGTGAAGGAAAAATGCACAATGGACATCCGCATCCATATATCCCACCGTCAAATCAGCACCAAAATTTTCAAGGGTCTTGAAAAAAAAATTTTTAATGTCTTTGCAAAGTATTAGGTGTATTGGATGCCGTATGTGACACTAGTGAACAAGAATGCACATATTCATGTTGAGATATCGAGCTCCACTCACGATATGCCAGGGTGACCGTTGTGTATTTATGTCACCGACTTGTTAGCTGGAGATGCGGTTGGTACACCGCCCACGAATAATAGCTGGATGACAGCTATCCTTATCTACACTAGTTCGTGGCTCAATTAGTATGCCACCTTAGTTAGTTGAGTTTGGTTTGAGACCCACATATAGGGTTCTTCTATTTCTTTGTACTAGTGTTCTTTTGGCTTACACAACAAGAAGAGGAAAACTATTTTCAGCCTCCACCTTTGTGTGTATTCCCCCATTGTGTATGTGAGAAAGCTGCAAGTGAGACTCCTTCCCTCTCTCCCACTATCTTCACATGGTATCAGAGCCTTGTTCGTGGTAAGGAGCTCAAGAAAGCAAACCAAGTTCGCAGTGTCCTGGTAAGAGGACTAGTGTTGCTTTCCTTTTTCGAGTTTGGGAGCAAATCTCTGCAGGTAGCACAGCCGGAAGTGCAAGAGTGCACTGTCTCAGATTGAGATGCCCTTCACGGTGTGGCGAGAGGGCTTTATTTTTCTGATTCGAGGTCATTTCAGGGCCTGTTTTGGAGGCAGAAGTTCTCCGCAGGCACTCAGAAAAAGGCCCTGTTTTTGCTGTGCGACCACTTCTACAGGTCGGTGAAAAGTTGCCACAGAAATTGCATCGTATGCCTGTGCGCAGAGACATTGGGAGTTGCAGATTCATGCTTGTTGCCTGTTGATGCAAAATCGTCACTAGGAAGTGACTGTGTGGTGAAATACCACTTTCGTCAGTTTTGTAGATCTGCCCTGTGAGGCAAAAGCTGTGTTTTTTGCAGTGACAGAATATTTTGCAGTGTTCTATAATGGCATCTGATTCTCTTTCATAGATTGTCACTGAAAAGCTTGACAAGAACAACTTCCAGGCATGGAAGTTTAGAATGACGAATTTCTTGATGGGAAAAGGCTATTGGGAGTTCATTACAGGAAATGAAGAAGAACCTGTTCTTCCTAATGTTCCCAATCAACAGGAAATGCAGGCATTCAAAGGATGGCATGAGAGAGCCAAGAAAGTTATGTACTGGCTGTCTATCAATATTTCGGACTCCATGATTGTGCATATTCAGGATGCAAGTACGCCAAAGGAGGCATGGGATACTTTGGCAAAAATGTAAAGCACAAATACGCAAGCCAGGAAAATGCAGCTCAAGCAGGAGCTGCACAATGTTCAAAGAGAAAATATGAGCATCAATGACTACCACATGAAGGTGAAGAAAATTGCGGATGCACTTGCTTCCATTGGGTCACCAGTGGATGATGACGATTTAGTTTCTGTGACCTTGAATGGTCTAGGAAAGGATTATGCACAGTTTCGGACATCCATTGCCATCCGTGAAAAATTTCCTGATTTTGAGGAGTTGATTGCTCTTCTAATTTCTGAAGAGCAGAGAAATGGTGGTGCATCTTCTTCAGTAGGAACTTCAAAAGAAACTGTCTTCTACTCAAATGCTGGCAGAGGTAGAGGCAGAGGTAGAGGAGGCCGATCTGCAGGCCGTGGTAGAAATCAGAATATGCAGCAAATGCAAGAAAACCAGTCCTATGCAGGAGGACGTGGTAACTCTAGAGGCAGGGGGAGCCAAAGAGGTCGTGGTGGATGGCAGAGAGGCCAAAATGCAAACAGCAATGTTGAATGCTACTACTGTGGTAAAATGGGGCATATGGCTAAAGACTGCTACAAAAAGCAGAATGACATTATGAATGGAAAATTGCAGCAAGGCAATTATGCATCCTCTAGTAGACAGGGTGATGACAGAAATGAGCATTTGTTTATGGTGCAGCATATGACAAATTCTGTGACAAGTGTAGAAGAAAGCAATGATGTGTGGTATGTTGACTCAGGTGCGTCAAACCACATGACAGGTCATGCTGAATGGATGCAGGATGCAAGGAAAATGGAAAAACCAGGATTTGTGGAGACTGGTGATGATATTGCACATCCTATTGTTCAGATTGGCAAAATTCCTTTGTCTATGCAGGATGGGAAAAAGAAATACTTGTCTGATGTATTTCATGTCCCGAACATCACCAAGAACCTAGTTTCTGTTGGTCAGATGGTTGAGCAGGGCTTGCAGGTCAGATTTAATCCTCATGGATGCTTTGTTGAGGATATGAAAAATAATGGTCGCTTGATAGCAAAAGGAAAGAAGAAGGGCAGGATGTTTACGTTAGATGCGGACATGCTTGAATTGAGTGCAGAAATGTTTGCACATGGGACCGATGTAGTTGCAGATATTGATATCTGGCACAAACGCATTGGTCATGTTAATATACAGCGACTTAAATCAATGCAAGCCCAAAATATTGTTGCAGGATTGCCTAAATTCAAGGTTGTAGAAATGCACAAGGTTTGTGAAGCTTGTCAATTTGGGAAACAGGCAAGGAAACCTTTTCCTAGGCATGTTCAAGAGAGTAAAAAGCCATTGGAATTAATCCACTCTGATGTATGGACTACTAAAGCTGCATCTATTGGTGGCTGTTACTATTTTGTCACATTTATTGATGACTTCAGCAGAAAACTTTGGGTGTATTTTATGAAAAAGAAAAGTGAAGTGTTTGAGCACTTCAAAGCTTTCAAAGCTATGGTTGAAAAAGAAACAGGCCTGCAAATAAAATGCCTAAGGTCAAATGGAGGGGGAGAGTACCTCTCAAATGAGTTTGCAAGGTTCTTGTAGGAGCATGGTATAAAGCAGCAATATTCATGCAGTCATACCCCACAGCAAAATGGAATTGCAGAAAGGAAAAACAGGCATATTGGAGAGGTATCTCGGGCTATGCTAAATGAAAAAGATCTACCAGATTATTATTGGGCTGAAGCAGTTGCTACAGCAGTTTATATAATGAACAGGACTCCCACTACAGCAATACATGGCATGACGCCAGAGGAGATGTATACTGGTAGGAAACCATATATTTCTCATTTGAAAATTTTTGGTTGCATTGCCTATGTTCATGTGCCAGATGAGTTGAGGTCCAAGTTGGATCCAAAAGCTGAGAAGTGCATCTTTATTGGTTATTCTCTGCAGTAGAAAGGGTATAGATGCTATAACCCTTCTAGTCGTAAGTTTACAGTGAGCAGAGATGTTGTTTTTGATGAGATGAGCAGCTGGTATAAACCAGTAAATGTGATGATTGATGTAGATGCACAAAATGGTAATGCTGCACAGAATTCACAGCAGCAATCACAAAATATCAGTGGACCTGCAGTGTCATCTAGCAGTGGTTCACATACTTCACCATGGACAGGCAGATTGAGATCAGGAGAATCTCCTCAAAGCAATGCAGAGAGTGGTATGCAGGTATCACGAAAAGGAAAAGAGAAGGTAGATCAGCCCATGTTTGATGTGAATGCAGGTCACTCTTATGTGGATGGTGAATCCAGTGGCTCAGAGCAGAGCATTGATGATGAGTTGGGTATTCCTTCTGTTGTTACACCTGGAGTAAGGAAGACCAAGGATGTTTTGAGAGCACCTAGAAGTGAGCCTATTTTGCGCAAGTCTACCAGGGTTAGGTATCCTGTGGATAGGCTGAAATATGATAAATTTACAGCCATTCACTATGCCTATATGGTCAAAGTGATACAGGAACTAGAACCCACTTCTTTTGAGCAAGCCATGGGAAATGAAAAATGGGAGAAAGCCATGGATGAAGAAATGGATGCCTTGGATGCAAATGCTACATGGGAATTGGTGCCTTTGCCTAAAGACAAGAATGCAATTGGCTATAAGTGGGTTTATAAGATCAAGCACAATGCAGATGGTTCTGTGAATAGATACAAGGCAAGATTAGTTGTCAAGGTGTATGCACATACATATGGCATTGATTATGAAGAAACTTTCAGCCCGGTTGCAAGGATGGCAACCGTAAGAGCAGCCATTGCTATGGCTGCATCAAAGGGATGGTCTTTACATCAGATGGATGTAAAGAATGTCTTCTTGCATGGTGATTTGCAAGAAGAGGTCTTTATGGAGCAGCCAGCAGGTTATGTTCATGCTATTCATCCTGAGTTTGTTTGCAGGTTGAAGAAAGCCTTGTATGGCTTGAAGCAAGCACCTAGAGCATGGTCTGACAAGATAGGATAGTATCTTGTCACTATTGGCTTTCAGATTTCCAAAGCATATTTCTCACTCTATGTGAGAAAAACAGAGAAAGGGATTATGCTGCTTGTCATTTATGTTGATGATTTGATCATCACAGGTGATAGTGATGAAGATATCCTTCATGTGAAAATGCTATTGAGGCAGAAGTTTGAGATGAAGGATTTGGGAGAGCTGCGTTATTTCTTGGGCATTGAGGTGATTAGATCACCAAGTGGGCGACAGCTCTTGCAGAGGCAGTATGGACTGGACATGCTGTCCAAATATGGGATGACAGGCTGTAAGCCTATTTCAGCTCCTTTAGAGTAGAATGTGAAGCTGAGCGCAGATGCAAGTGAGCTTCTGGAAGACCCTACTATGTACAGACGCATAGTAGGAAGTTTGATTTACATGACTATTACCAGGCCAGATATGAGCTATGTTGTTGGGTTGGTAAGTCAATTTATGCAGGCTCCAAGGAAACCGCATTTGGATGCGGCTAGACGCATACTCAGGTTTGTGAAGTCCACATTGCAGTATGGACTATTTTATGAGGCTGGGGTTCAGATACAGTTGCATGGATACACTGATGCTGATTGGGCTGGTAGTATTTTTGATAGACGATCTACCAGTGGATATGTGTTCTCTTTTGGGAGTGCTGCAGTCACTTGGAGCAGCAAGAAACAGCCTACAGTTGCCTTGTCGAGCACAGAGGCTGAGTACAGGGGTGCAGCAATGGCTGCATGTGAGGTAGCTTGGTTGCATAAGCTACTCTATGATATGCATCAGTCTACAGATGGGCCAATTGTCATTTATTGTGACAACATGAGCAGCATACACTTGGCAAAGAACCCAGTCTTTCATGCTAGAACAAAGCACATTGAGGTGCATTATCACTATGTGCGGGAGAAGGTTTTACTAGGTCTTATTGATCTAGTTTATGTCAGCACAGAGGATCAGGTAGCTGACATATTCATGAAAGCATTGGGCGCAAAGAAGCTGCACAAGTTCAGAGACCTGCTTGGTGTGCAGGAATTGGGATTGAGCTCGAGGGGGAGTGTTGAGATATCGAGCTCCACTCGCGATATGCCAGGGTGACCGTTGTGTATTTATGTCACCGACTTGTTAGCTGGAGATGCGGTTGGTACACTGCCCACGAATAATAGCTGGATGACAGCTATCCTTATCTACACTAGTTTGTGGCTCAGTTAGTACGCCACCTTAGTTAGTTGAGTTTGGTTTGAGACCCACATATAGGGTTCTTCTATTTCTTTGTACTAGTGTTCTTTTGGCTTACACAACAAGAAGAGGAAAACTGTTTTCAGCCTCCACCTTTGTGTGTATTCCCCCATTGTGTATGTGAGAAAGCTACAAGTGAGACTCCTTCCCTCTCTCCCACTATCTTCACAATTCGCATGTGGATGCTATGCGATATGAAGGAAAAATGTGCACCTAACACCAACATCCGTATATTCCACCATCGGATCAGCACCAAACTTTGCAAGGGTCTTAAAACAAGTTGTTTTAATGTCCTTGGAAAGTATCAGGTGCATCGGATGCCAGATGTGCCACCGAGGAAGAAGAATGATCATATTTGCATTTGGATGCTATATATATGAAGGATACAAAGCACAACAGACACCTAGATCCGTATACCACATCGTTGGATCAACACCAAAATACCGAATAGTCCTTTGTTGATCTCATCCCTACTTTTGATACAATCATAGAACCAATTGTCACAGTGGCATTAGAGTGTCCAAAATGATCTTTAAACGAGTCATCTATTCCTGAGAGAACATCACTCATTGATGCACTTTCTATGGATTTCATAACTCCATAGTCAGTGGGCGATAGAGTGTCTAGAATGATCTTTAAACTCATCTATTCTTGAGCGAACATCACTCATTGATGCACTTTCTATGGATTTCATAACTCCATAGTCTTGAAACTCCTCTACTCCAGAGAGAACATCATTCATTAAATCATCGTGCATGATTTCCATAATTCCATAGTTACTTGGTTTGTCTCCAAGAACTTTATTAGTATCCATGAAGCCATCCATGCTTGAAAAGATATCACTTTTGACATCTTTGCCCAAGTTCTCAATGTGCATGAACTCATCCACCCCGGATAAGGCATCACTTGTGAAATCTTTTTCTTTCTCAGTACCAATGAACTCATCGACTCTTGATAAGACGTCAGTGCTATAGTTGAGTGCATTGGAATCATCCATCTCTGAAGGAATAGAGCTTGGTACATTGGCATATTCTTTCAATTCTTTGATGTTGTAGTATACATTATGTTTATCATTAAAAACCACATGCCGAGTCTTGCCAATCTTTAAAAATTGCATGCTCCATCTCAAATCCTTACCTACCTCATAGTAGGGACCATCCAATGAGATTGAGTTATCATCCATACCATCATCAATACCTTTTTGAATTCTCATCTACACAAATGTCCAATACTCCACTTGTTCAAATCCCAAGACTTCACCTTTTGCTACATTGTTATTTGCAAATGATAACATAATTTTGTAAAATATCTCCCACTCTAAAATCCAAAGATATGCACTTTGTATTCCTGAT
>NC_141602.1:30502489-30547489 GCF_047967505.1 Dipteris shenzhenensis
TCTTATGAATGTGAATTTTAAATTCTTATTAGTTTCAAGTTAAATTAATTTGAATTTAAAAAGGATTTGGGGGTTTGGGTTTAAGGTTTGGGGATTGGGGGGTTAGTATTTGGGGTTTAGGGTTTGGGAGTTAGGGCTTAGGGTTTCGGATTAGGGGTTTACGATTTAGGGTTTGGGTTTGGGGTTAGTGTTTAATGAGTTAGTATTTGGGGGTTGGGGTTTAGGGTTTAGGGTTTAGGTTTTGGGGTTTAGGGTTTAGGGATTAGGGTTTAGGGTTTGGGTTTAGGGTTTAGGGTTTGGGGGTTTGGGTTTAAGGTTTAGGGTTTAGGGGTTTGGATTTAGGGTTTGGGAGTTTGAGGGTTTAGGGGTTAGGGTTTAGGGTTTGGGAGTTTGGGTTTAAGGTTTAGGAATTGGGGGTTTGGGTTTAGGGTTTAGGGTTAGGGTTTAGGGTTTAGGGGTTAGGTTTTAGGGTTTTAGGGTTTGGGTTTAGGATTTGAGGGTTAGGATTTAGGGTTTTGAAGTTTGGGTTTAGGGTTTAGGGTTTACGGTTTACGGTTTGGAGTTTAGGATCTAGGGTTTAGGGTTTGGGGGTTTGAGTTTCGGGTTTAGGGTTTGGGGGTTAGGTTTTAGGATTTGAGGATTTGGGTTTCAGGTTTGGAGGTTAGGGTTTAGGGTTTGGAGTCAATTATAATTTTTTGTTTTTATTATTTTTCATAAAGTCAAATTTAAATTTATTAAGATTTTAACTTCTTATTAATGTGAATGTTAAATTCTTATGAGTTGTAAGTAAATTAGTTTTTGTAAATAAAAATTTTATCTTTTTTGAACGCACAACCTGAGTCTATTAAAAAGAACAATGGAAAATAGATTATTTCTTGCTTTTAACTCGCAACCTAAGCATAGTAAAAAGAATAATGGAAAAGAAATTATTTCTTACTTTTCTTCGCTTCGACGGTTGGTGTAGTCTAGATTAGCATAGATTAGTTTGAGGAGAGAACTCCCAAAAAAACCAATCAAAGCCATGCTCAAAATTTCCCGACTAGTTCCTAATCGGAGTCAATCCATTCGTTCACATTCGGTTTCACACTCACAACAACCGTACCATTTAAGCAACAATCAAGGTTTTAAAACTTTCAAGATGATTGAAAGTTGTATCAGTGGATAGGATAGATTATAGTTGAATCAGTTATGGGACTGGATAGAGCAGATTATATTTGTACCAATTGTGGGAGTTGATAGAGCATATTGCACTTATATCAGACAGACTTCAGATTTGTATTCGATTGTACTTTATTTCAGTTTACACTATCCACTAGTTCATGGTAAATCCTTATTTTTTTTCACATTTATGCATGTATGTAAGCCTTGTGAAGCCTTTTAGGCTATTCCCAAAGCATGAAATTGGCACTTATATGATTGGGAAGAATGGAAACTTGAGGTGTATCAATGGGACTCATTGTACTTTTGATTTATCAAAGTAATTATAGTTTTCATGCAAAAGTATCATATTTTTTATACCTAAATTTTTTGTTGTGCTTCAATATAGGATGGATCTTGAGGCTACAGCATTTGTCAATGGTATGACACTGAAATACAATGGAAGAATTTATGCCCTAGAGGACTTCACAAACTGGACCATTGTTGACACAACAAGGAAAGCATGGTTCTTGGTACTAAGCAAAGGAAATCTCATTCTAGTGATGACAAAGAGAGAGTTGGAGAAAGATGAGCGGTCATCATATGTATCTTTCTCAAAGAGTAATTTGATTCAAGGGGGCACCTTACTAGGAATAAAAATTGAAAAAGATAGCAATACAATGATGATTTACACAAAGTCAAGAATGAGCAATAGATTGTTTCTTCTTTCAAAGAAAGATGCAATGCACTTTCACTACTACACACGGATCCTATTGTGACATTTACGTACCGACGTTTAGCGTAATCATCGGTATGAAAAGCGTGTCCTGTAAAGCGTCGCTATATAGCGACTTTAGGCAAACGTCGCTATATAGTGACTATTACAAAGGTCGCTATATAGCGACTTTTAAGTGTCGCTATATAGCGACACTGATATACTATTTTATAGCGATGTTTTCCAGAGAGGTTTTTTACTCATATACGCCTTAAAAGTTAGTTTTTTCCAATGATAAATTTTTTTAAATTTTCATACATGTTTGATCTCATAGAGAATAAAAATATCAGAGCATGTACATCAAGCCTTTGAAGCTCATATATTCATGTCCAAGTTTGAGACAAAAAAAATCAATGAAGAGCATTTACATCAATTGTTTCATCTTGAGCCAAGTTTAAGGCGCCAAACAAGTCTATCTCCAACTCTATACCGAGTTGATCTCCTGTATCATCATCGTACTCTAGCATCGTACGTTCACCTAAAAGTACTTGATCATCTTCTTTAATAAAGTGTGGTGATTCTTGATGATCGTTGTCTTCTTCCTCAATATCGTGATCTCCATCTTCCTCTTGTGCGATGTCATTATGCGCATCTTCCTCTTGTATCATATTGTGATCTTCATCTTCTTTGCTAGATTCATCAGGATCAATTGGATCCGGCATTGGTAGTGGCATCTCCATATCCACATCTCTATCTTCAAAAATTTGCTTACTTCGTGATGCAACTTGGATCACATACCACCATCTTGGATCAGAACGATCCGGATGAAAAACCACCTTTATTGAAGATAGGTGCCAAATGTCGTCAATTATATCTATGAAATTATGCTCAAGTACATGTATCAATGGATCTTTAAAAATGAAAGCTTCAATTAATTAAATCATTAGTATGCACCTGCTCATAGTGCTCGGGAAGAACAAAAGTATCACTTTCATTGGTCCAATGTTTGGTGGAGTCTATTGCAAAGAAACTGCTGGGACTGTTGTAAATAGTTCTAAACCATTTTACATCAAGAATAAAAATACTAAATCGTCTAAAATCAACTTCATAGATTTTGTGTATGGTTCCACAATAATCCAACTGTGAGGAGAGAAGATTGGTATCCGAAGCAATTGCTTGACTATCTTGTGTGAAGTTAGCCATGACTCCACAATCATATGTGACTCTCTTTGAATCGATGCATTCCACGCGAAAATGTCATCCATATGACCATAATGCACTGTACTTTTTGTACTTTAAAAGAGCATCATTAAAACAATGAAGATGCATCTATTTTATAGCGTATATTGCCACAAATAATTACTTAATGACATCAAGAGGTAAGAAACTTACATGCACCATACATCCAGATGATAACTCTCGCTCGCGCTTGTTTATTATCTCTCCATCGCGTTCGGCTTTACATAGAGCTAGTTGTAGCCAATCAAGTGACATGTGAGTGGGGAGAAGAGCCAGATCCCATGGATATGGTTGCGATCGCCTGTACATTACTCTGAATCTTGTCCTTGCATTTATTCTTTTTGCTTTAGCCACTTCATATCTCTCAATCCACTTCTGCATCTTAGGGCTATTGAGGATACAAACTTATTGAATTTCTCCATTTGCTCTTCGCTCATCTTTCTTTCAATCCCTTTTCCTTGGGGAACCTCGCCAACGATGCGATCATCATCCTTGTTATGCCAAGCTTGCGGCATATCGGAATCTGTGGATGCAAGAAACTCCGTGATATATACTAATGACTCTTGCACAAGCCATCCCTCTACCATGCTTGCTTCTGGTCTTGCTCTTTGTCTTACAAATCCCTTCAAAGTTTTCATAAACCGCTCGAGAAAAAACATCCATCGACTATGAACGGTACCTGCAATAGCCACCTCATCAACTATGTGCACAAGCAAGTGGACTTGAGTTGTCATAATGCTCGAGGGAAAGTGCTTATCAAGCAAGCATACGGCTTCGATGGATTCCATGCTAGCCTTCTCGATGCTCGATATGGAGATCTCTTTTTGAGATATCCACCTATTTCACATGTCCATGTAAGATATTTTCATAATCAATCTACAGATTAATCAGCTTAAATTGAAGAAAATGCAATCAATGCGATTTGATAGTAAGCATACCTCACAATACCACAGATCTTAAATATAGCATTTCTAACATCTTCTTGTAAGCACCCTTTTACTGTAATTGGGAGGATGAACTATCAAAGCAACAAAGAATTCATGTCAACAATATAACATAATCATAATTATGCTAACACATCACGATTATCTGTACACTAATTCTACAGCTTAGAATACCTATAAGACCTTGTGCCAATCATGGGACTTGAGCCCACTAAGCTTATTGTCCTTTGAAAATGCTCCTTTCAAGCAATGCATGTACCCTGTCGGTGTTTGAAAAGAGGCAATGTCCGCCTTGACCACTGCCTACTCCCTCGTAGAGAGGATCCACGTTGCTTTTGGGAGGACAACTTTTCTCAAAGCATGCACTTGGGGCCACAAATGAGACATCCTATTCATAGCACGCAAGTCTTCTCGCACTCCTCTCGAGTGTTTGGAACCAACCAAGTGTGCCCAAATAGTAGCCCCCACATTCTTGAAGATATGCATGGGATCCAAGAGATGATTGATTTGTAACTGACCCCAATAAGGAAGCTCGTGAAAGATCGATAGCCTCTTCATACTAGGAGGAGGTTCCTCTCCATTTGCCCTCCAAGCTTGAATCCAGTCACTTGCCTTCAAATATGATGGTGGTGGATCAAGCTGACCTCCATGTGCGAGATGGTCAAGTGGAAGGTATCGAGCATGACCTTCATAAACATTTTTCCTCATATGTTTGGAGTAGCATGCAAGCGATTTCAAACCCGGTCCACAAATAGGACAAGCATGGTACCCACTTGTAACAAGTCCTGCATGCGTGCATGAATGTGTTAGTATAAGACATGCATGCGAAAGAGTCATAAAAGCATAATCCTATATTATACATGTAGAGACACAACCACGTACCTGCGCACTCTCCATATCCTGGGTAGTCATGCATGGTCCACATCAAAATACCCCTGACCAAAATATCATTGCTATGTCTAGGAGCTCTAGAAATATCAAAGACCCAAACTCCTCTCCATAATATCTATAACTCCTCTATCAAAGGTGCCATGTACACGTCCATATTTTTTGTCTTGTACTTTCCTGGCACAAGTAGTGCAAGCATGAGGTGTCCCTTTTTTATTATTAGCCATGGTGGCATATTGTAATTCACCACGACTATGGGCCATGTCGACCAAGATGTCGAGCGTAACCCGAAAGGATTCAAGCCGTCCATGGTGAGCCCAAGATGTAAGTTGCGTGGCTCCCTTGCAAAGTCCGGCCACTGATTGTCTATGTGCTTCCAAGCTACACAATCTGCGAGAATCCTCAATGTGTCATCAGTGGACCGATGAGATGCATGCCATGTCATCAACTTTGCTATGGATTTGCATCGGAACATGTGTTGTATTCTTGCAATGATGGGAAAGTGTCTCAAGACCTTTACCGGTATCCGCTCACCTTGCAAGTCATCTCTATATCATTGTTCCCCACACTTTGGACAACTAGCCAAATCTCCATGCTCACGATGAAAGAGAATACAATCATTACGGCAAGCATGGATGGTATCATAATCCATACCCACCGTTGTTAGCGTCTTTTTCGCTTCATCTCTTGATGTGGGCATGGTATTTGGTGCAGGCAACATCTTCTGGAGCAACCTATCACAATTCCAACATACATAGGCTTCGAACAATGATGATTTGGTACACTAATCCATACATGATGATTCTCAAAACAAACAATATCCAAATAATGAGTCAAATTAATGCAAGAGCTAACCTCATTAAGGCTGAGACACTTGTATCCGACCACCCATACTTTACTTGCAGATTCAAGATTGAGAGACAAGTACATAGTTTAGACATCCTAGCACCCTCGTACAATTGTGTTAATTGCAACTCTCGCATTTTGACCTCAGACTCTGACATCACGTGTACATGGGAAGTAGTGCCCCTAAAAATGGAATCCATCATGTCGACCGTACCCTTGTCATCATCCGGGAGACTATAGTCTTGCTCAAAGTGTGAAGGTATATGCATACCCTCGTCAGCCTCCTCATCCTGTTTTAAGATTTCATGTAAATATAAGATCTTGTATTTCCTGGTATCCAATATTAACCGTGAACTTAAATAGCTTTGACTTACCGATAATCCATCAACACGTGCAACACCAATGGTGGGTACTGGTTCAGACTCCTCTCCATACATCCACAAGTGGCGCATGATAATATGACGTTGATGTCGTACTTCTCGCTTGTAATGAGTGCAATGATAGTATAACCTCTCCATAAGCCACTTTGTGCTCCCGAGCATTGGCACATCATCGGAGCTTCCACTCGTCCCTTCCATCTACACTTATAAAATCACAACATAAGTTGCAAGAAAATATATTAACAGTTATAAAATAGCATCTATGAGGTTCTTTTTTGACTTAGAACATAAAGTGTTAAAGCGTCGCTATATATAGCGACATTTAGCACTCTCTAATCTCTATTGTAAGCAAGGCAATCTCTCCTCCCACCTATTTTCGATGACCTCCCACTCTATTCTCCACTCCTCACCACTACTCATCCCTCTCTTAGCTCTTGTGCTCCCTCTCCACCCTTCTCCCTCTTTGGTTTCTTAAAAGGAAGTTTTTCAAGAGGTGAGTCTCTTTCAACAATGTAGATAGGTTTTTTGTGAGATTTCATTTTGTGAGTGCTTCTCCTTGTATTGCTAAACCTGTGTACTAGTTTTCATGCTTGATTTCAAAAAATTGAAACAAAAAATGAGATTTCAAGAAAGAAAGAAGATCTTCTAGTCTTTTTTGTATTTCTCTTCCTTCTCTTTCTCCTTGTCTCCTCAATCCAATCTTTTTAAGAAGTTGCTTTTGTAATCTCCTCCTTCCTCTAACATCTTATTTGAAAAATGGTATGTTTCCTCTCTTTTGTAGGGCCAGTCCACAAAACACCAAGCGGGACGTATGATTCCAGGTAAGTGCTTCCTCTTTTTTCCATTTGTTATTTTTGTTATTTGCATTGGCCTGCAACTAGCGCCCGCTAGCTGTAGTGATGGGTGTAGGAGCCCTCTCTTCCCCTCTCTTTCCTCTTCTTTCCCTCTTCTCTCCTCTTCTTTCCCTCCTTTCCTTCTTCTTCTCCTTCAATCTTTCAATCTCTTTCCCCCTCTTTTTCCCTCTTTCCTTTCCCTCTTCTTCTCTCTTTCCCTCTTTTTCCCTCTTTCCTTTCCCTCTTCTTCTCTCTTTCCCCCTTCTCTTATGCTCATGCATAAGCACAAGCATGAGCATATGTCTCCTTCTCTTGCATAAGCATAAGAGAAGGAGACATATGCTCATGCTTGTGCTTATGCATGAGCATAAGAGAAGGAGGCATATGCTCATGCTTCTCTTTTCCTCTTCCCCTTTTCCAATCTCTCTTTCCTTTCCCTCTTCTTCTCTCTTCTCCTCTTTTCCCCCTCTTTTCCCTCTTTCATGCTCATGTTCTTATGCTCATGCATAAGCATAAGCATGAGCATATGTCTCCTTCTCTTACGCTCATGCATAAGCATACGCATGAGCATATGTCTCCTTCTCTTATGCTCATGCTTGAGCATAAGAGAAGGAGACATATGCTCATGCGTATGCTTATGCATGAGCGTAAGAGAAGGAGACATATGCTCATGCATAAGCATGAGCATATGTCTCTTTTTCCCTCTTTACTTTCCCTCTTCTTCTCTCTTTCCCCTTTTCCAATCTCTCTTTCCTTTCCCTCTTCTTCTCTCTTCTCCTCTTTTCCCCCCTCTTTTCCCTCTTTCATGCTCATGTTCTTATGCTCATGCATAAGCATAAGCATGAGCATATGTCTCCTTCTCTTGTGCTTATGCATAAGACTCCTCTTATGCATAAGCATAAGCATAAGCATATGTCTCCTTCTCTTATGCTTATGCTTATGCTTATGCATAAGAGGAGCATAAGCATATGTCTCCTTCTCTTATGCTTATGATTATGCTTATGCATAAGACTCCTCTTATGCATAAGCATAAGAGAAGGAGACATATGCTCATGCTTATGCTTATGCATGAGCATAAGAGTAGACATATGCTCATGCATAAGCATAAGCATATGTCTCTTTTTCCCTCTTTACTTTCCCTCTTCTTCTCTCTTTCTTTCCCTCCTTTCCTTCTCCTTCTCCTTCTCCTTCCCTCTTTCAATATCTTTTCCCCTCTTCTTCTCTCTTTCCCTCTTCTTCTCTCTTTCTTTCCCTCTTTCCCCTTTTCCAATCTTTCTTTCCTTTCCCTCTTCTTGTCTCTTCTCCTCTTTTCCCCCCTCTTTTCCCTCTTTCATGCTCATGCTCTTATGCTCATGCATAAGCATAAGCATGAGCATATGTCTCCTTCTCTTATGCTCATGCTTATGCTTATGCATAAGACTCCTCTTATGCATAAACATGAGATAAACATAAGCATATGCTCATGCTTATGCTTATGCATGAGCATAAGAGAAGGAGACATATGCCCATGCTTATGCTTATGCATGAGCATAAGAGAAGGAGACATATGCTCATGCATAAGCATGAGCATATGTCTCTTTTTCCCTCTTTTCTTTCCCTCTTCTTTCCCTCCTTTCCTTCTCCTTCTCCTTCTCCTTCCCTCTTTTAATCTCTTTCCCCCTCTTCTTCTCTCTTTCCCTCTTCTTCTCTCTTTCTTTCCCTCTTTCCCCTTTTCCAATCTCTCTTTCCTTTCCCTCTTCTTCTCTCTTCTTCTCTTTTTCCCCCTCTTTTCCCTCCTCTTTTCCTCCTCTTCTCCTCTTTTAATTCCCTCCTCTTTTCCCTCCTCTTCTCCTCTTTTCCCTCCTCTTTTCCTCTTCTTCCTCTTTTCTTCTTCCTCTTCTTTCCCTCTTCTTCCTCTTCTTTCCCTCTTCTTTCCCTCTTTCCTTTCCCTCTTCTTCCTCCTCCTCTTCTTTCTCTTTTCCCTCTTCTCTCCTCTTCTTTCCCTCTTCTTTCCCTCTTCTTCTCTCTTCTTTCCTTCTTTCCTTTCCCTCTTCTTCTCTCGTTCCCCTCTTCCAATCTCTTTTCCTTTCCCTCTTCTTCCTCTTTTCCTTTGCCTATGCCTATGCTTATGTTTGTTTTTGGTTTTTTGTTTTCGTCTTTGTGTCTATGTTAGACATGGAATCACGTCGCATGTCCGACGAGTACGGATAGCCTCATAGGAGGAGACATCACGATCTATATGCTCCAAAGGACTTTGATTCCTCTCAGGCGACACCTGAGGGGACTACCCTTGGTCTGACTCCTTTCGGACCTAGCATTGCGACTACCCCTGCTCTGACTCCTCTCGGACGTAGCACTACAACTACCCCTCGGGGAACTCCTTTGCTAGCTGCGCATGGCTTCGTCGGGAGTCCCGACGAGTTTGTAGCACAGATGAGCGATGAGGAGGTAGCGAGATTCTTCTCTCTACTATCTCATAGGACCTAAGCAATTCCCTCCCCTACACCGACGACTAGACCTACTGCCCAGCCATCCCCTCATGCCCCTTCGACCGAGGGGTCATCACCTGTACGTGCCTCTCATAAGGGAAGGAAGAGTAGGAGGGGAAGCTTATGTTATGCTGACTCAGGAGATGTAGACGAGTCAGCACACTCACATCCCTACAGGTCTCCACTTGGTCCGGAGACACAGTATCAGTCAGGTCCCTTGCCCTGTCCTACTCCCACTGCTACTCCTCACTGCAGAAGCGCTTGCACAGCTTCCACTCCTTCCACTCCTTACTCATCAGAGGATCTCTCCTATCAAATCATGGCTGCCAGAGAGATAATAGAAGATAGAAAGAGCAAAGTAGTGATGGCCACCATGAGGCGGTTGATGAGCCATCACTTCAAGAGTGGCATTGCTACCGATTGGTGGTATCAAGATGACCAAAAGAAGTAGGCAGTCATCGATGAATTAAAACAAAAATACCCTAACCCGCCAAATTGGGAGTTTAATGAGAATTATATGCGAGAGCACATGGGTTTGGTCTTGAAGCATCGTAGATCAACCTTGCGTGCTTCCATCACAAAGGGGTTGGCTAAATCCAGCTAGGCAGACAAAGCTAATTGGAAGTTCCTTAAGAAGCAGAATAGGGACCATCCCGAAATGTTTGAGCATCAGAGGAGGGCTACGAAGAGATGGCTGGACATCGTAGGTACTTCGCACTTTGGTGCAGACGGACGGTTGGCGTTCGAGGCAACCGTGGTAAGTCTACTTCTTCTCATTTAATGTATTGTTCTATTTGTTTTACTACATATTACATGCACTTTAGCTAACTCTAACTCTCGTAAATTGGATCCACAGCAAGCTGCGATGGGTCATCTTCCTACAGATTCAGAGACGCGACGCGCATTTCGCATAGGAACAAAGCCATGGTTTATTGAGCAAGAGGCAATGGGAGCGACGGTCAATTGGGTTGAGGTGGCTGCTCGCATGGTATAAGTCTACTCCTACTTGTAATCTCACTTTTTAAATTGTTTTATTCTTTAAGTTCCAATCTAATTTTCAATTTATATGGTTCACTCTTAGGGTCAAAGCTCAAGCATCCCATCATCGGAGGCGAGTGATCAACAGGGCCAGGGATCTCAGATGCACGTGATGAGGATCAGGGAGAAGGCATAGCTCATGAGGACCAAGGATAAGGCCAACAAGATGAGGACGAGGAGGACGACGATGAGGATGATTCGAATGAGTAGTAGTAGTAGTAGCAGTTTGCATATACTTCGCCATGTATGTCATTTTGTATATCCGCTCGTTTGAGCAATTTTGTATCACCCTTTTGAAAGGGTAATTTTGTAACAAACAATGTTGTATATGTTCGACATGTATATGCTTTTGTTGCTCGATCATTTCATTTGAGCGATTTTATATCACCCTTTTCGCAAGGGAAATTTTGTTATAAAAAACTTTTTTTTGTAATTACCCAAAAAAAAAAAGGCATTAGTGGGGTGAAACAGGGCTTGCTATGGCCCTGTTTAGCCCCACTAATGCTTTTTTTTAAGTTCTGTTAATCATTATAGCGACATTTACCAGTGTCGCTATATAGCGAGGATTATCAGTGTCGCTATATAGCGACATTTATCAGCATCGCTATATAGCGACGGTTCTTTTTCGACGTTTTTAACGACTTTAATAACGACGTTTGCACCCGTTTAAAAAAAATAATAATGTAAAAAGCATCGGTATTTTCATCAGAAAAGGGCGTATGTCTTGTAGTGTTTGTGATGCCGCTGCCAAAAGCACCTAGATTTCCTGAATTGGTTCCTACATTGGAGATCCTCCAACATGTGTGGGAGGACTTTCCCATTGAGGAAGCAAGAAAAATGCAGTCAAAGATAATCCTTGAATACTTTCAAGGTGTCATTGAACAAGGTTCAACTTCATTGGAGGGACCTATGGTGCAAGAATCCACACATGAGAAAGGATTCTTGCACATGCATTGGATGAGGGTCTTGTACACATGGATGCTTACAAGGGATCTACATCTGAGACAAGATTTGAATTGGCTGAGACACGACATGCATAAGATGATACACGACATGCACATGCATCTTAGATAGGAATTGAATTGGCTTAGATACAATATCCATCAGATGAGAGACGACATGCACATGCATCTAGACACGTTCATGTTATTACTCACTTAGATGGTGTAACTCATGAAGTTGATGGAATAACAGAACAACTGCAGCCCTGGACTATACTTGAAGTTGAGGCAATAGAAGAAGAAGTAGGGTGATCTAAAGCGGTTCACATAGAGCCCCTAAAAAATAAACCCTGACGTCAAATGCAAAAGGCGAGTACTTCATGAGCTATAGTTCCAAGTCCTATAACTCGAAAAAGAGGTCGTTCATATACAAAGAAAGGGAAAAGAAGAGAAGAGAAAGAACATGAAGAGGATGTGGAGGGTCTTGAAATGGAGTCAGCTATGCCCATAAGTTGTCCTAATGTAACCGCTGTATTGGACGAAATGGGGATCTCTTTTGAGGTCAGGGTTATCATTAGCAACGACCTCATGTTCTGACATTTGGTAGCGAGGAAGTTACAATCCTCTCCAACCCTTTGAAAGAGGCTAATGACAAAGTCATGATGGCCATCCTCAGGTTTGATATGAACATCTCTTGGCTTGATACTTCAATCATTTGATTCAATCTACTTCTAACATTTGTTTATTTATTGCTGTAGTACGGTTATATCTCACTTTCCTAGATCAGTACAGAATCGTGTGTGTATGCTCGATTCTCTTCTTTCAATTGTACTTAGTGATACCAAGAAGACTGTAGATGATGTTTGTTCAATGCTACAACCTTTAGATTTGGATGGCATGCTAGTCATCTTTATGCCATATTATGAGAAGTATCATATCAATCTTTCTTTTACTCTTTTATTTGTAATATTGTGTCAATTAATACTTAATATTGTGATAAATCTCATCACTCTTTATTGGTGATGTAGCTCACATTGGAGCCTGATAGTATGGGATCTTGATGACAACCTTAGTTTGTCAATTCATTTATAGGCTTTCACAGGATGTTCAAGTAAGTGTTCTTTTATCATATCATTATGAACATGCATCTTACTATTTACTACACAAATTCACTTTGTCATATGTCATGATGGACAGGTCTGCAAACAAGTTAGTATCTGCGATTATGAAAATCAAGGAGCATCAAGACCAACCAAATTTCCAGACACACCTTGCAGTGGAGCAGAAAGACAAGTTTAGTAGTGGGTGGAGAGTTTGCCTAGTAGAGCTTTATGTTGTTCCTCAGTGAAATTTTTTAACATGTCTCAATAGAAGCATATACAAAGCTCGAGCTACAAGATTTTATGGCTAAGATTGTTCACTACCTAACTGCTACCATTGGGAAACAACATGATGGACTCAATGAAGAACCTGAGGGAGCCAAAGAAAAACAAGAGACAATTTAGTCTCCTTCTGCATCACAGCCTCAAGCAGAAGCATTACAGTCTCCACTTGAATTAGAGACTCAATGCATTCTTTTTACACAAGAAGTAGAGACTCAATGTGCATCTACAACATCACATCTTGTAAAGGAGGAAGAGATTGCACCAAAAGTAGAAACTCAATGTACACCATCCACACAAGAAGTAGAGATTCAATGTACTCTTAGAGCATCACAGCCTCAAGAGGACTCATCAGACTCTATTCAGTTGTAAAGCATGTAGAAAGAAACATGAGTCCTTGAATATTTTTATATTGTTTGTGTTGACTAATGATAGTGTTTTTTTAGCTTATGTTAAATGTTACAATACATTAGGATATTTATTTATGATATTTATTCAGTTTGTATTATTATTGTATTAGCAATTCTTAAAAAATAAATTGTATTAGCAATTCTAATATGATCTGCTCAGCCCTACCAGGTTGTTGTGGAGAATACAAAACTATTACAAGCCACAGAGGCCGCAATCACAGTAGAAGATCTCATCATTAGTATCTCTTATCTTCTCAACAATCCAATCTTCCATAGACTCCACGTCCGTATCCTCAACATAATTACAATGAAGGAAGAAATTCAAGCAATCATGATGGACAGGCCACAGAGGCGGAGATCACACTAGAAGATCTCATCATTAGTATCTCTTATCTTCTCAACAATCCAATCTTCCACGGACTCCACTTCTGTATCCTCAACATAATTACAATGAAGGAAGAAATTCAAGCAATCATAGATTGTTTCTTTATAATCTCTTTGGGAGGCCTTTATTGTTCTTTCAGTATCCCGATCAAATCAGCCATACCGAGTTCTTTGATAATGTAGGTTGCTTAAGAAGTCCAAGAGATCTTGTCGTGCTTTTATATAATACATTGTATAAGTCTTTCGCTCTCTGCTATCTTCTGAGTCTCCTCCGTCTCTGTCTGCCTCTGTGCATTGAATTCCTCTCATTATATTATTCTTGTCTTCAATCACTTTATTTCATAGATTTAAATTGATTCAAAATCTATCATCTCATGTGTCTCTCACATTTACGGTCTTTCATTTTTTACTTTACTCAATGGACAACTCACCTCTCTAAATTTATTAAACCGGTTTTACTTTTTTTGAAGTCTAACTTTATTATATACAATAAACATCTTATGATAAGAATCTAATAATTATATCATTCTTGTGTTCCATCACTTTATTTTATAGATTTCAATGTACTCAAAATCTATCATCTCACATGTCTCGCATTACAGTCTTGCATCAGCAAGTCTAACTTATTATATTAAAAAAATATCTCATGATGAGATTCAATAATTATATCATTCTTGTGTTCCATCATTTTATTTTATAGATTTCAATGTACTCACTGTCTTACATGCCTCACATGTTTCATATTACGATCTTGCATTTATTACTGAAGACAATCTAGTCATCTTAGCCTCTACCAATTCTTTATCCTAAATCTTTCATCTCACATAATGAGTCTGCAGTTCTATAAATCCCTTACTACTCATTTGTCTTCTATATCTCACCCGCAGCAAACACTTCTTCCACTTTGCTCTTCTTACATTACTCTTTTCCTCAAGCTTACTCCTTCCATCTTGCCCGCAATGTTACCTCCTCTCCTCAAGCATACTCCTTCCATCTCGCCTTACCTCCTCTAGTTACCTTCCTCGCTCTTGTTACCTTCCTCCTCTTGTTTCCATGGATCTTTTTGAAGTAATAGATTCTGTTGAGCAAGCCATTAGCAGCACCAAACTATGGATTGCCGAGAACTAGGGAAAGAGAGAGGAGAGAAAGTAAAATCCAGTTTCATAAACCCAATACGAGAAGGATGACTTTGCTTGTCAAAAGGGCTTAGAGAAGGAGGAGAAAAGAAAAATAAGTATGGCTACTAGTGAAATAGATAAATTGCAGTCATGAAGGAGAGAGTTGACAGACTTTCAAAGTGAGATATCTTCGCGTGTGGCTCATTATGGAAGATTTCCACCCCAAGAAGCACAAGCCATTCGGAATAAATAAAGTGTTATGCAGGAGAAAATTCATCAATCCTTACTTCTCTTCTATAATTTTAACTACATCGATGAGGATGAGATGAGCTCAGCTCATGAATGGGTTGAATTTAGGATAGAGAGAGAAAATAGATATGCCTTCTAGTGAGAGGCTTATTGTAACTTTTGGTGTTTTTCAACACCTTTATAAATATTGTGAGAGTTTGCTGCTTCCACTTGTGACTTTTGAAAGTGTTTCCTAAACACTATTATAAATATTAAGAGAGTTTACAATTGCCGAATCTTATTTTTGTGTAACTTATCTCAGGCTTATTGTAACTTTTGGTGTTTGTCAACACCTTTATAAATATGGTGAGAGTTTCCTTAATACTATAACTTTTGAAGGTGTCTATTAACACCATTAAATATTAAGAGAGTTTACAACTGTTGAATCCTATTTTTTTGTGTAACTTATCTAGGCTGCATTAAATTTTATAATTTTAGTTTCATCTCCTTTAAAAATATATTAAAAAATGCTTGTTTTTATGTTTTTATATGTGCTTTGAAGATTGGGTTTTTCTTAAATTTTATCAAAAAACTAGTCCAAAAGTATATGTAAAAATGAATTTGTACATTGACAAGTCCAAAATTAATGAAATAAGTGTTAGCTATAGTGTCACAATTGGTGGGAGCATTTGCGGCAACAACATCAAGCCATTTAGGTGATTACCAGTCTTGAGTCTTCACAAGCTTTAGCTTGCACCCTAAAGTTCATAGAGTAACAACTCTACCAACACCTCAGGAGATGCGTGCCAAAGAGATGATGCTCTCTAACTTGAGAAATGGCCTACAGAAAGTGAAAGGGGTGCATAGCTTAGATGAACTAGCTTCAAAGAGGATGACATTAGCTATGTTGGTGTCCCTTGAAACAAAGGAGAAATGTCTTGGGGGCACAATGTCGAAGATGTTGTCAATCAGAAGGACCAACGTGGCTCCAGTGGTTGAACATAGAGCAGAAGCAATGCACAATCTTCCCAATCCGAGAAGCCTGTGGGCTTCAATAGAATGCAAGAAAAGGAGAGACAACCTAAGTGAGAAAGTCATTGCTATAGTGATAACGTTTTGGCACGAAAATACGAGAGTTTCTCCAAATAAAAAGGACATCTGTAAGAAGTGGATGGGACACAAGGTGTTTTAGGAGCACATCATACACATGTTAGATACAATGCAGTTCAGTGGTGCCTAAACCAGCCTAGTGGTTGTTTTTGATTGAGCTTTGGGATAGTTTACTTGTCTTATTTCTTAAACCAGCAGGCTTGGACTAAATGCGATTGTCCCAAACCAGCTGGGTGGTTGGAACACCATGCAACTGTAGATTAGTTTAGCTCAATCGCTAGGTATGTTATTATCCTGAACCAAGGTGGTTGAACATACATTAGTTGTTGTCCAGCCCGGTGGCATGGTTGAGCAAAAATTAATAGCAATATATTTCACAATATATAGTTATTTTACTAAACCAGCCCAGTGGTTGGAACATCATGCAACTGTGACTGCTTCAACTCAATCACCAGTTATGTGATTTTCCTAAATCAGCGTGGTTGAACAAAAATTAGTTATTGACCAGCCCGATGGTTGAAATTATTATGTTTCTTAGGACTTAAATTCATTAAATTTAATTTCTTGCTATTCGGGCCATATACCACTGTTAAATTGTGAAATTCAAAAATGAAAAGTAATATATTGTTATTTTCTAATGGTGAAATTCAGAAATGAAAAGCAAAATACTTGTTATTGTATAATATGTGAAGTTGAGACCATCAGGCTAAACCATCCCAGTGGTTGAAATTGTGACAGTGTACTAAACCATCCTAGTGGTTGAAATTGTGACTATCCTGAACGTGTCCTAAACCATCCCAGTGGTTGACTGTCCTAAACGTGTCTTAAACTAGCCAGGGTATTGAAATTGTGACAGTGCTAAACCAGCACGATGGTTGAAATTTATTTTGCTTCATTATATACTTTAATTAGACTGTGTTTTGTCTTCTTTTAGTAGTACTAAAAAAGGGGCTCACTGTTCTATTGTTCCTGCATGTTGCGTCAGTAGACAGAGTTGTATCTCAAGTTTATGAATAAAAATCCATACATTTCAATTGGGCAGAGGAGTTTTGAGCATTGTAAGCCCTCGTACATCACGAAACTCAAAGATAGGAATATTTGTTGTTGTAAAACACACATAGACTTTCAGTTGTCTGGTAAGCTAATATGAATGACTTGAGATCTAGTCGTGTTGGAGCATTGCTCCATGGGGATTATGCCTCCTCGATGAATGCACAGTCCATAGGCCACTGAGATCCTCATCGTGTGTTCCAAGGGAGGGTAGGTTTTGTAGCCTAAGGTCTCTATGGGGGCCAGTGGTTTGTCCAAAGGGAGACCGTGAGTGGCACAAGATTGAATGCATTTGCGGCACATGCAAGCATTGTAGTTTGAAGCTGAAGAAGAAGATATTCAATGTCTATCCAAATGAAATGAGGGAAGGCAACCATGTTGCTCTAAAATGGAGGAGATTTGAAAATGTCAATATTGAAGGATCTGATAAAAAGAGATGGCTACTGTCATATAAGAGCACCCAGCCAAGGGAGCTTGTAGGTCACGTGGTTCAATCCATCCCAAAATATGTGCTTCAAAATTTCACGTGGCTAGCTAGTAGGATAAGTAGTTTAGGACGTGCCTTGCCAAATTTTCCTCGTGACACTATTGTTCTATCATAGATTTTGCAAAAAAATATTCATTTCAAGAACAAGATGAGATACAAAGTGCTCATTGGTACAACAAGAAGATAACAATTCTTGTGCACATCACATACAATCATTTGCTTGATTCTTCCAAGCCTGATGCCAATCTACTTGCTGACTCACATGAGTCCAGGTGAGTGCAACACATGTACCATTTCTACATTTCAAATGATAGGGAACATGACACCTTATTTGTGTAGCATGCTTTTCTACTGGATTGGGAATGTCTAAAAAAGGAAAATCCCCATGCAAAAAGAATAAAACAACATTGGGTGTGGTCAGATGGTGCTGCCTCTCAATTTAAAATCAACCCATGGATTCAATGATGCCCATGATGCTGTAACATGGCTTACAGCCAACCTCTCCACAAGCGCATTCAACATACAGTAAACAAAGCCTTAAGAATACTATAGTCTGTAGTATGCAGAGTGTTCCACGAAGTGAAAGTGGATGAAGTGCAAAGGACAAGCTGGCATGATTTTGATAAAATTAAAGGAGTTCCTGGTTTGCATAGCATATGGAGCTTTTCAAACAACCAACTGATTAAAACAAGAAAACTTTCTTATTTCTGCAGTGCATGCATCATAGGGGATCATGACGACTGTGAGAACATTGCAACTGTGAAGACATGGGAGCAATTTCAAGTCTTCCCTCTATGTTCAGATGGTGTGACAATCAATGGAGAGAAAAAATGACTCACCGTAGTTTGGGAAGAGTCTCAATGACCTCACTGACTGTCTGGAAGAGGGGATAACTTTGCAGTTGTCGCAGCATCTGGGGAGAACAAGAAACATGACCCATACTTTCTATTTCAGTGCACAAAACCTAAGAACAAGGTTGAGAAAACATTTAAGGATAATTGGATAACAACCTAGAGAAGTGGGATGTAGAAGTCGGAGCTTTTTGGTACAAAAAAACATCCAAGAGAGGCTACAATTACGAACTACTACATCAAAGTCCACAAACATGTGTGTACTCTAATCTAGTAAGAGCTATTAAGTTCCAAATGCAACCTGTGCCATAATGAAAGAAGGGCAAGAGTGTCTTCAAATTGGATTTAGACACGCATGAGCACATCTTGGGGTGTCTTGGCATTAGGGGAGAATTGGGGTCTCAAAAGGGCCTCCAATTAGTGTTTCCTAATTTCAAGGGATTAGAGAGTGATTTGAGGTGTACCAATGAGAGTGCTAGAAGGTGTGGGGCACTGGTATGTTGAGGTGGAGGGTGGGCAGGTCTGCAGAGAGCCCCTATTGGTTTCTCCCCTTACACTAGGGACCACCCAAACCATCCCCCCCTCTTAACCCATGTTTGACCCTCCTACCAGGTGCATCTCCCTTACATGAGCCCAAAACTGCCTTCACTGGGATGGTAGGGCCCTTGTGGTGAATTTTTCTTCTCCCCTCCCTCTTTCTAGGACCTCTGCCCCCCACTGTTTTGGTCCAGCCTGCAAAATCACTTAGATTTGAACCAAATCCCATGCATTTTCCCTCTCCCCCCTCTTTCTCTGCTCCCTCCTACTATGGCCTGCTTGCTGTAGCTCCTCTCTCTGTCTCTCTCCCCTCTCCCTCTCCTGTGCCTCTATTGGAGCTGCTCTGTCCCTCTTCTTCTCCCTCTCCCATGCCTCTGTTTATGTTGTTCTATCCCTCTCCTTCTCCCTCTCATGTGCCTCTATTGCTTGTTGGGGTAAAGGCTCTATGGCCACCCAAGTACAGTTAAGTACACTTAGTACTTTATTTGTTAAGTACACTAAGTACACCGTACTTAGTGTTGTAACCTTATCCTTTCATATAAAAGCTTCATTGTATGCTAGGGGAGGTACACACATACCTTTTATCCCCACACTTCTTGTTGCTTGTTCTGCTTGTGTGTGTGTGTGCTCTCTCACACTCTCCCTTCCACAACTGGTATCAAAGCAAGAGCTAGCACATTCTCCTTCCTGCTCGTCTTCTCAGTTGCAGCTCATTTTTCGTCTTTGGCATTGCCCAAACGTGGGTCTTAGCGAGTGTTGAGCAGCAACAGCAGTTCGAGGAGCAGCAGTAGCAGCGCATTTTCGAAGAGCAGCAGCAGTAGCGTGTTTGCAAGCAGCGCTAGCAGCAGCTAAAGCTGCTGCATTTGTCGCCAGCAACAGCATTGAGCTGCTCCAGCAGCGCCAGCAACGCCAGGCGCCACCAGCGTCGCCCAGCATAGGCGACGCCAGCCAGCGCCGCCACTCAGGCGACGCCAGCAACTCGCCTCACAGGCGAGCATCTGCCAGGTCGCCCAGCCAGGCGACACCAGGTCGTCCAGCCAGGTGACGCCAGGTCGCCCAGCCAGGCGCACCACACAGGCGATGCCCCAGCAGTAGCGGCACCTGGTCGCCCAGCAGCAGGCGAAGCCAATCAGGCTGCCAGCGTCGCTCATAGGCGACGCCAGCAGCAGCGGCTTCTTCGTCTTCGCCAGCACTCGCCATCTTTTGCTCGCAGAAGCGCGAGAAATCCTTCAGAAGCACGCTGCGATACGCAGCCTCTAAGCTCCGACAGCGACAGCCCTCTTTTCTTCACTTTTTCTGGTACACTTTGTCCTTCTTTTTGCACCCGTGTACTTGCAGATACAGGTGCAGTCCTTTTGAGCTCATTGTGAGCACAGTTGGTCAGATGCAAGTGCAGTACGCGTTTATGCCTACTGTGTGAGGAAATCCTCAACATTTGTTTGCAGAATCAAGGGGCTTTTGTAGCCAGTGCCAAGAATTGGTCTGTACACGCACGCATTGCGTTTATACTCCTGATTGGAGTTTGATTCTTGCAGATTTCGTATGCATTTGTGACCTACGGGGAGTGGAAGATGCATTGAGTACCACATTGCAGATTTGAGCACTGAATGTGCTAGTCTAATTGTGGCTTTTGCAAGGTGGATGCTTATCAGTGCTGGGGGAAGCAAAAAATGCCTAATAATTGTCAGTGAAACAGTTATGCACTCTAAATTCTGAGTTTTTTGCCTCCAGTCAAGGGGCTTTTGCCCAATTTCTATTCTAAACTGTTGTATACAGTTTTAGAAGTATCTGGAAGCTTGAAATTGACACTTTTTGAACAGTCAAACATTCAAATACTGATTCTGTACTTTCTGGTACAGTCGGGGACTGTCCTGTGTCAACAGCTTTGAATGAATTCAGTCACGGTACAGAGGTAAAGAGTTCAAAGTACACTACTGTTTTTCACTGTGTATGCAGGGCAGATGCTTCTGTAAATTCAGAATCTTGCTGGTTGTACAACGGTGCATTAAATGATGCAAACAGAGTTGCTGTTCAGAAACTGCAGCAAGCAGTAAACAGTGATAAATCTCTGTTTAAGTGGGAGATACAGTGCAAGTGCAGTTCCTGTTTGTTCCGCTGCAGGAATTGGATCTTTGAGCACAGTTCAAGTGCAAGTGTGCACTTGGTTTGCAGGAAGTCAGGCACCTAAGTGTGGGTTATATTTCTTGCTGATTATAATGGCTTCATCCTCGGAATCTTCTCTTCTCAATATTAAAAAGTTACAGGGTGCTGCTAACTACCCAATGTGGAAAAAGATGGTCCTGAATGTTCTAATTCTCAGGCAGTTTCATGCTCCTATTATACACAAATGTGTGAAGCCCACTGGCACACCTGATGATGCTTGGGCACTAGCTGATCTGTCAGTAAAGTCCATAATTGAATTGTCACTCCATGAAAGTGTTGTTTGGAATGTGGATGGTGAGAAAACAGCCTGGGGTGTGTGGAAAAAGCTACAGGACACATATGAGCAGCAGAGTGTAGCTACAAAGATATATTGGCTGCGCAAGTTCTTCAATCTGAAGATGAAAGAAGGGACCTCCATGGATGCACATCTCAATGAGTTTAATTCAATTGTCACTCAACTTGCAAATCAAAAATATGTGGTGGATGAGGAAACCAAGGGTATGGCACTCTTGATTTCTCTTCCTGAAAGTTGGGATACATTCACCACAGCTGTAACAAATGCAAACACTTTCATAAGTTTTTCAGATATCACAGGGTTGATTTTGCAAGAAGAGCAGAAGCTGAAAGCTCAAGATGCAGTAAAGCCTAACAATGCCTTAAATGCAAGGGGGAGAAGTCAGCAAAGAGGCAAATCTCAAGAAAGGGGAAAAGGAAGGAGCAAGTCCCGCTCCAACAAAGATGTTGAGTGCTACTACTGTGGTAAAAAGGGACATACTAAAAAGCAGTGCTTTAAACTGAAAAATGATAAGAGAGACAAAGCCAAAAATACTGATGCGTCAGATGCAAAAGCAATTGTACCAGTAAGCAATGGCAAGAGCAGTGTGAAGATTGAAGAGCTTCATTCTACACACGGTTATGACAGTGAGGGAGAGGTTCTATTTCTCTCTACTTTGGATGCTCATTCTCTCCATGCAGGAGATCTTGCAGACATGCACTCTTGGATCATTGACTCAGGTGCCTCATTCCATGTTACACCTTACAAAGAATTGTTTGTAAGATATGCAGCAGGCAGTAATGGAGTCGTTTTTCTAGGGGATAATCATGCATGCAGTATTGTTGGTATTGGAGATGTCAGGCTTGTATTTGCTGATGGTACTCAGCTTATGCTTCACAATGTTAGGCATGTACCCGAAGTCAAGAAAAATCTGATTTCTACTGGCATGTTGGATGATGAAGGTTTCGTGACCAGCTTTGGTCATGGTTTCTGGAAGGTCACCAAAGGTGCCCTAGTTGTTGCCAGAGGCTCTAAGGTTGACACAATGTATACTCTTCATGCTAAAGTATGTAATCATGCTGATATTCATGCCACCGAGCTGCCAAATATTTCTATGTGGCATAGCCAGATGGGACATATGAGCATAAGTGGAATGGAGCAATTGGCTCGCCTTGGCTACTTACCGTCTCTTAAATTTTTTGATTTAAAGTTTTGTGAGCACTGCATATATGGTAGACAGTTACAGTGTCCTCATAAAAGAAGATTAGGACATAAAGATGCTCAACTTGAGCTTGTGCATACAGATGTGTGTGAGATGCCTAGTCCTTCACTTGGAGGTGCACGGTATTTTATCACATTTATAGATGATTCCACAAGGAAGGTGTGGTTGTATCCTCTTCGATTGAAGAGTGATGTCTTTCCAGTGTTCCAGAAATGGCTTGCTATGGTTGAGAACCAAACAGGCAGAACACTAAAGGCTTTGCGGTCAGATAACGGTGGGGAGTATATGTCTAATGCATTCAATGCATTTTGTGATGCTAGAGGTATTAAAAGAGAACTCACTGTCCCCTACAATCCAACGCAAAATGGCACTGCAGAGCGTATGAATAGAACCATACAGGAAAGGTCTCGCTCTATGATGTCACATGCTGCTTTACCTCATGTATTTTGGGCTGAAGCTGTAAAAACAGCAGTACACCTCATCAATAGGTCACCAAATAAAAGACTAGATGGCAGAGTGCCAGAGGAGCTTTGGACAGGAAAACCTCCTTCCTACAAGCACTTGAGGGTCTTTGGCTGCACTGCGTACGTGCACATACACAGAGAAAATCGCAGCAAGCTTGATCCTAAGTCTCTTAAATGCATTTTTCTTGGATATGGTGACAGTGGTGAGATGGGTTACTGCCTATGGGATCCTGTGAATAAGAAGCTAATACGCAGTAATGATGTCTTATTTGATGAGTCATGTATGTTTAAGGCAGCAGATAAGCCTTCTGATGCTTCAGAGGTTGACATTTATGACTCGGGACATCCTGTACAGTTCAGGCAGGCTGCAAATCAGCCACAACAGCAGCGTAATCAGCCAATGCATGATGCTGCAGCAGGTCCAAATGGACAGCCCGCAGTGGCGGAAGATGTACTACGGGACATGCCACCTTTGGAAGACCTCCCAGGCCTAATTCTGCAGCCTGATCTACTAGAACAGCAACCTATTTTAGGTGAGCAGCAAGTTGGACAGCAAGACCAATGGGTCAGAAGGTCCACTAGACAAATGAAACTGCCAGACAGATTTGTACCAGGAGCAGATTTTATTATGCTTACAGATTGTGGAGAACCTTCCTGTTACAAGGAAGCAGTGCAAATGCATGATAAAAGGCTATGGGAACTAGCCATGAAGTCTGAAATGGACAGTCTCCATAAAAATGGTACTTGGGAATTGGTGCAGTTGCCTAAAGGCATGAAGGTACTGCCATGCAAGTGGGTGTATAGATTGAAAGTCACACTTGGAGCTAAGCCAAGGTATAAAGCCAGGTTGGTTGCCAAGGGCTTTAAGTAGGAGTATGGTGTTGATTTTGATGAGATCTTTTCTCCAGTGGTTAAGATGACCACACTCAGGATTGTACTTGCTTTGGTTGCATGTGAGAATTTGGAATTATGCCAAATGGATGTGAAGACAGCCTTTCTTCACGGTGATCTTCATGAGGAGATCTACATGTAGCAGCCAGAAGGATTTGCAGTCAAGGGCAAGGAGTCACTTGTATGCAAGCTTAAAAAGAGCCTTTACGGGCTGAACAGGCACCAAGGGAATGGTATAAGAAATTTGATACTTTCATGAAGTCCCAAGGTTTCAGGAGAAGTGATGACGATCACTGCTTATATACCAAAAGGGCTGCAAATGGCAGCTTAATCATTCTCATTTTATATGTGGATGACATGCTTATTGCTGGTAAAGCTCGTAAGGAGCTTGATGACCTTAAGAAAAGATTGCATGAGGCCTTTGATATGAAGGACCTTGGTGATGCAAATCACATACTGGGAATGCGGATACGGAGAGACAGGGGACAGCGTTTGTTGTATTTGTCTCAGACTGAATATATTGGCAAAGTATTGCACAGGTATCATATGGAGGGGGGGAAGACCCTTAGTTCTCCATTGCCTCCGTATGTGAAACTCAGTGCAATGGACAGCCCACACTCAGATGCTGATAAAGCTGAAATGGCCAAGATTCCGTATGCTTCAGCTTGTGGCAGTCTCATGTATGCCATGGTTGCTACCAGACCTGATATTGCGTTTGCAGTGGGAGTGGTTAGCAGGTATATGGCAAATCCAGGCAAGAAGCATTGGAATGCAGTGAAAGGTATCATGAGATACCTGAAGGGCACACAGGAGTTGTGCATATGCTTTGGTAAGAGAGATGCAAAGGTGCATGGTTATGTGGATTCAGATTTTGCTGGTCATCCCGATAATCGGAAATCTACTACCGGTTATGTTTATACATTCATTGGAGGTGCAGTGTCATGGATGTCAAGAATGCAACAGTGCATAGCCTTGTCTACTACAGAAGCTGAATATATTGCAGCCACAGAGGCATGCAAAGAGGCCTTATGGTTATCTCGGCTAGTGGGAGATTTGGGCATTACAGGTGATATTCCATTGTTGCATTGTGACAGTCAGAGTGCTATTCAGTTGGCACACAATCCTGTCTTTCATGCAAAGACAAAGCACATTGATGTGAAGTATCACTTCATCAGGGAAGTGATAGATGATAAGCTGATTCAGCTTGTCAAGATTCACACAGATGATAATCCAGCAGATCTGTTGACAAAAGGCTTGCCTGCAGAGCGGTTTGCACATTGCCGACAGTTGATGGGTATAGGTTGAGCCTCATTTATTTTTTACTTGAGGGCATATTGCCTTTAAGTGGGAGGTTGTTGGGTATGAATTGGATAAGTGGATCCCTTGCACCTACAACTTAAACGATTGGATAGTGATGAAAGGATCAGCCAAAGGTCCACATAAGCTTCCCAAGAGCAAGAGAGGTGACATCTTTCATGAATGGAAGGGGCGCATCTTGAAGTTCAAGTTTGGAAAGAAAGGATGGCTTGCAAAAGTGCAACATGTTTACATGGGAAAAGATATAACACCTATTTCATTAATTTTGAACTTTTTCTGTTGTTTTTGGATGAAGCCCAAAAATCCTTTCCAAATGAAAACTTTACTTTGTGAAAATATCGTTCCCAAATCAAAATTTTACTTTCTGAAAATATTCTTCCCAAATCAAAAGTTCACTTTGTTGCACTATCATATTCACATAAAGATATTGTTTTTTCAATCTATACTTTTGCACCAACATGCAAGAATTTGAAATAATCGTACATTAGAAATTCTAGCTATATCTAAGTTATTTGTTAATTTAATTATTTTTAATATTTTTCCTTGACGTGATAAATTTATAAATCCATGGAAGGAGACTTAAATATTTCATGAAAATAACATTGTCACTCGCAATATGCACAAAATTTTTAAAACTTTTAATAAATAGAAAAAAGACATGATGCCATAAGACCCAAGTTTTGTATTGAACCAAAGAGGTATAATAGCAATTATAGCTATTATTATATGATTACATTGAGAGACGTTGCTCTCAGCTAGAGTCTTTATATCCAAAATGATATAGATTGAACATATGTTTACAATTTAAATTGTTGCTCTTAAAGAGCCTCAATTCGTGCCATCTGCATAATTTGACTCCCCATTGTCTTATTGCTCAATGTCACGACAGTCCCTTGCCAGGTGCCATCTGCATAATTTGACTCCCATTTGTCTTGCCAAGCCTTGCCCCTTGGGTGCATTGACTCCCCATTATCTTATTGCTCAATGTGATAGTCCCTTGCCAGGTGCCATCTGCATTAACTCCCTATTGTCTTGCCAAGCCTTGACCCTTGGGTGACATCCAGTGCAAAATACAGGTACCATCTGCATTAACTCCCACAAGTTATCTTGCCAAGCCTTGCCCCTTGGGTGCATTGACTCCCCATTGTCTTATTGCTCAATGTGATAGTCCCTTGCCAGGTGCCATCATCTGCATTAACTCCGTATTGTCTTGGCAAGCCTTGACCCTTGGGTGACATCCAGTGCATATTTTGACTCTCATTTGACATAGGAGGTGATGACTCTGATTATAATTGTCTTGGATTGGCTTCTTGCCTAGTACCCAAATAAAATCCTTCAATGGACTTCAATACAAAGCTTTAATCATGGACATTCTTCATTTGCGTTGTCTCCTTCTACTTCCTCCATGGCGAGCATCCTTAAAAATTCGTGTATATGCAAAATAGTTTGCTGTGGTATTTTTATTTTTCCTTCTACCTCATATCCCATGCACTTCTTTGATTTCTTTGCCCTTGAATGCCAAGACACTATGATTGTCTCCGTCGAAACTTGAGAGACCGCTTCATCATTTGGGACCCACTCCTTCATTATACAATTAGTATACAATATGTTGTTATCCATATTCTCCTTCCTACCCTTTGGCTCATACCATACCGCTATAAATGTTGTAGCTCTCCCTTGGTCATCTCTTTGCACATCAACTACTTTTGCAACCCAAAACTTCACATTCTCATATTCATCATCCGATGGCTGAACCACAACAAAACAATCGACCTCTATATCTACTTGTGGCATAAACTCTCTCTTCTTCGGTCCACAATATGGATGTGGGAGTAATGATACAAATTCATTTTCAAAGACTGGAGCTGGGCACAAATCGTTATGAACATTTGGCCAAAACATATTGCATTCTTCCTTGACATCCTTTGAGCCTCGCATTCTCTCAAGGTCCTTTATTTAATTTCATGTCTTGTTAATTACAGTGGTAGTGTGTTCTCTCCAAGTAGGCTTCGAATCAGGATATCTCCGAAGCATTTCCTCTTTGTATGTAATAAATGCTTTTAATCCTTCTATTTCACAGTTAGACCTCTCATTGAATTCTTGTATAGGAGCCCATGTTGGATACCTTTCCTTGCTGGGAATTGAAGTTAAGAGACTGTAAGGTTCTTCAAGTTCCCATTTTGTATCATGAGAATACTGTTGCCATTGCATTACAGGTTTTTCATCTTTTAAAAAAAAACGAAAGTAGTGTGGATTGGTATGACCTGTCAATGCATCACCACTCATTTGTATGAAAGGTAGAATGAAGCTCTTCCAATCATACATTCTTTCGAGCCTCTCACATATTGTACTTTCCTTATGACCACCAACTTGCCTGCCACATCTTCTTACCAAGTCATCTATTGTCTCCACGTCCTTGCATTTAACCTCCCTTGAGACTGTGCTAAAAACCTGATCGATATCCTCATGTGTATGCCCAACATACAAAAATCCACATTCGACCTCATTGAAGATTCGATGAGCAACTAGCATAGAGCAGAATGCAAACATGAGTACATTCTTATTTTCTCGCCAGCAATTTCAGCTTGTATTCTCAAAGTCGGTGGTAGGTGACCTTTTTCTGCATGTATATTGCGAATTGCCTTCATAATAGATGTTACAACTTGATTGCTATCATGTAGATGCAAGGAATCAATCCATATATTTGCAAAGAACTTAATTCCATGCACTAACACTCCACATAGATGTGTCTTTAGAAAGTGCTTTCCTTGTAATTTAGGTGGAGTGGCAACAAAACGAGGCAATATTGTTGTATTTTGATCCATGCCATCTACAATAAGGCACATGTAGTCATTGGGATGCGAAATAGCTTGCTCCTTCCAAAATGCATATTTTTGTCTAGAATGTCGAATAAGGTCATGATGAGATTTTCGGTTTTTTTTGTATAATTCCTTTTGATTTGGACATGTTGCACTCTCAATCGCTCGCTTTAAATCATCACAGACATTGCACTTTGACATTTTTTGCCTCCTTGGGATTTTAACATATCCAAAGTTCTTCTTCCAAAGAGTATACAAAGTATGAGAAGAAGCTACGGCATCCCCTCTTTGCCTTTGCTTTTCTGCAATAGAGTCAAATACTTCGAGCTTTGTCAAGCCCATTGGAAGGTTCATTTTAGTGATCGCATCACCGTTAGGGAGTTTGGTAGATATATGGGGTTGAGATAAAGCATTTTCATGTATGAAGGCTTGCAAAATTACTGCTGCCCTGACGGTTGAGATTCTTGATTTGGACCTTCCTCTAATACCGTGAATGCTAAATTTGTTGCCGCCCTTTGCCTTGGTGACTAAATCCCAATATGTACCATGGGATAATCCAGTAATATTGCGATATGCCTTATTGCAAATCCTTTTTCCATTTACGAGAGGTTTTACCTTTTGTCTTGAACTTAGCCTTTTATTGCCATTCTAAAGAAAGCAAGAGAGACTTGTGAGAAGGTATTCATTTCTTTCGCTTCCTCTTCTTTGCCACACATGTCCTCTACATTCCCTGATGTCTGCAAGATCAATGAAGCGCATACATCTTCGCTTGCAACATAGATATCCCAATGCATTTAACATGTTCTCCTCCTTCATTACTCTCTTCCTCTTTGGTTGCTTTTGTGGATCTGCCTGGATTCGCTTTCTCTTCATGCATATGTATGACTGTTTTCGTTCCTCGTGCACGTTGTTATCTGTATTTATGCACTTCTTCTCCTCACATTTGTTTGTAACCAAGCATCCATGATTGGTCATTGCATCCTTGTCCATATCACAATCAAAGTTAAATATTGAATAATCCTCTGTTGATCTCATCCTCGTTTTTAACATACTCTTAGGACCATTCAATGAATTCAATATTCTATGAGAGTATTGAGAACCTTGAAACTCTTCCACTCCTGAGAGAACATCACTCATTGGGACATCTTGCATGGCTTTCACAAATCCACAAGCTTGATTGACACCAGGTTTGTTAATATGCATGAACTCATCCACACTTGACAAGACATCACTATTGAAACCTTTGCCCTTCTCATTGTGCAAGAATTCATCCACCCCACATAAGGCTTCGCTTCTAAAATCATTTTGTTTCTCGAAACCAATGAACTCATCCACTCCAGATAAGATGTGACTTCTATAATTGAGTATATTGAAATCATCCACATTTGAAGTGATAGATCCTGGCACATGGGCACGCTTTTTAGGTCCTTTGATATTGTAGTATACCTTATCTTTATCATTGAAAACCACGTGCCTCTTTCTCATGTTTAAAAATTGCATGCTCCATCTCATATTCTTGCCTACCTCATAGTAGGGATCACATAAGGATGTTATGTTATCAACCATACCATCATCAGTGACTTTTAGAATCCTCATCTGTGTAAATGACCATTGCTCCACTTGTTCAAATCCCAATACTTCACCTTCTGCTACAGTCTTATTTGCAAATGATCTCATTTGTAAAATGTCCCCTATAGTAAAATCCAAGGTGGTGCACTTTGTATTCTTGATAATGTCTGTTGCATAAGTCTCATCTTTGTCCCATGCTATAAATGATTTGTTGGGTGTATTGTAGGGCATAACATCTCCAAGTGTTTCCATATCTCCACATTTATACTTTAGCTCAACATGTGCGCTAAGAATCTTTGATACAGTAACTGCCACCTTATCTTCGCCAAGTCTTCAAAAGTGGCAAACTAAATTGGGATCACTATCATGGATTGTAGCAAATGCAACTACTTCTCTTTTGCTACATAAAATCACATCCATCCCTGGAACAAAATCTATAGCCATCTCCTTTGTGAGAGTCCTGTTATCCGATCAAGTACTTATGCGATGGGAATGCCACTTTGCATGTAAGTCAATTCCACCTAGTTGAAGGTGTGTGCAAGGAATTGTGCCCATCGGATATGTTTTGCATTGTCAATCAAGCATAAAACACCGTTTTTGCCTTAGTGTCATGCACAACCATATAAAAACACGGCCGTAGGTATGTTATTCGAACAAGTACTTATCGGATGGGGGCTCCACTTTGCACACAAGTTTGTTTCAACTTCGTTGAGGTGTGCGCATAGTATTGTTACCATCGGATATGATTTGCATGGTCGATCACGCATTATACACCGTTTTTTCCCTAGTGATATGCACATCCACCAAAAAACACACCCTTAGGTGTGTTATCAAACCAAGTACTTATCGGATGGGTGCGCCTCTTTGAAAACATTTCAATACCACCTAGGTTGTGGTGTAGGAAAAGTATTGTGCCCATCGGATATCCTTTGCATGGTCGATCGAGCATTAAATACTATTTTTGCTCTAGTGTCATGCACATCCATTAAAAAAACACGCTGCTAGGTATGTTATCCAATCAAGCACTTATGGGATGGGTGTGCCACTTTGCATGTAAGTCAATTCCACCTAGTTGAAGGTGTGTGCAAAGTATTGTGCCCATCAGATATGCTTTGCATTGTCGATCAAGCATAAAACACCGTTTTTGCCTTAGTGTCATGGACAACCATGAAAAAACATGGTCCTAAGTGTGTTAGTCAAACAAGTACTTATCGGATGGGGGCTCCACTTTGCACGCAAGTCCGTTTCAACTAGGTTGAGATGCGTGGAAAGTATTGTCACCATCGGATATGCTCTGCATGGTCGATTACGCATTATACAACGTTTTTTCCCATAGTGATATGCACATCCGCAAAAAAACATGCCCTTAGGTATGTTATCTGACCAAGTACTTATCGGATGGGTGTGCCTCTTTGAGAACATTTCAATACCACCTAGGTTAAGGTATAGGAAAAGTATTGTGCCCATCGGATATGCTTTGCATGGTCGATCGAGCATAATACCATTTTTGCCTTAGTGTCATGCACATCCGTAAAAAAACACGTTGTTAGGTATGTTATCCGATCAAGCACTTATGCGATGGGAATGCCACTTTGCATGTAAGTCAATTCAACCTAGTTGAAGGTGTGTGCAAAGTGTTGTGCCCATCGGATATGCTTTGCATTGTTGATCAAGCATAAAACACCGTTTTTGCCTTAGTGTCCTGCACAACCATTTAAAAACACGGTCCTAGGAGTGTTATTCAAACAAGTACTTATCGGATGGGGGCTCCACTTTGCATGCAAGTCTGTTTCAACTACGTTCAGGTGTGTGCAAAGTATTGTCACCATTGGATATGCTTTGCATGGTCGATCACACATTATACACCATTTTTTCCCTAGTGATATGCACATCCGCAAAAAAACACGCCCTTAGGTGTGTTATCTGACCAAGTACTTATCGGATGGGTGTGCCTCTTTGAGAACATTTCAATACCACCTAGGTTGAGGCGTATGAAAAGTGTTGTGCCCATCGGATATCCTTTGCATGGTCGATCGAGCATTAAATACTATTTTTGCTCTAGTGTCATGCACATCTATAAAAAACATGCTGCTAGATATGTTATCCGATCATTGAGCACTTATGGGATGGGCGTGCCACTTTGCATGTAAGTCAATTCCACCTAGTTGAAGGTGTGTGCAAAGTGTTGTGCCCATCGGATAAGCTTTGCATTGTCGATCAAGCATAAAACACCGTTTTTGCCTTAATGTCATGCACAACCATGAAAAAACACGGTCCTAAGTGTGTTAGTCAAACAAGTATTTATCGGATGGGGGCTCCACTTTGCACGCAAGTCCGTTTCAACTAGGTTGAGATGTGTGCAATATATTATCACCATCATATATGCTCTGCATGGTCAATTACGCATTATACAACGTTTTTTGCCTTAGTGTCATGCACAACCATGAAAAAACACTGTCCTAAGTGTGTTAGTCAAACACGCCCTTAGGTGTGTTATCTGACCAAGTACTTATCGGATGGGTGTGCCTCTTTGAGAACATTTCAATACCACCTAGGTTGTGGTGTAGGAAAATTATTGTGCCCATCGGATATCCTTTGCATGGTCGATCGAGCATTAAATACTATTTTTTCTCTAGTGTCATGCACATCCGTAAAAAACATCCTACTAGGTATGTTATCCAATCAAGCACTTATGGGGTGGGCGTGCCACTTTGCATGTAAGTCAATTCCACCTAGTTGAAGGTGTGTGCAAAGTATTGTGCCCATCGGATATGCTTTGCATTGTCGATCAAGCATAAAACACCGTTTTTGCCTTAGTGTCATGCACAACCATGAAAAAACACGGTCCTAAGTGTGTTAATCAAACAAGTACTTATCGGATGGGGGCTCCAGTTTGCACACAAGTCTGTTTCAACTAGGTTTAGATGCGTGCAAAGTATTGTCACCATCGGATATGCTCTGCATGGTCGATTACGCATTATACAATGTTTTTCCCGTAGTGATATGCACATCTTCAAAAAAACATGCCCTTAGGTATGTTATCTGACCAAGTACTTATCATATGGGTGTGCCTCTTTGATAACATTTCAATACCACCTAGCTTAAGGTGTAGGAAAAGTATTGTGCCCATCGGATATGCTTTGCATGGTCGATCGAGCATTAAATACCATTTTTGGCTTAGTGTCATGCACATCCGTAAAAAAACACGCTGCTAGGTGTGTTATCCGATCAAGTACTTATGCAATGGGAATGCCACTTTGCATGTAAGTCAATTCCACCTAGTTGAAGGTGTGTGCAAAGTATTGTGCCCATCGGATATGCTTTTCATTGTCGATCAAGCATAAAACACCGTTTTTGCCTTTGTGTCACATGCACAACCATATAAAAACACGGCCATAGGGGTGTTAATTTAAATAAGTACTTATCGGATGGGGGCTCCACTCTACACACAAGTCCGTTTCAACTATGTTGAAGTGCGTGCAAAGTATTGTCACCATCGGATATGCTTTGCATGGTCCATCACACATTATACACCATTTTTTCCCTAGTGATATGGACATCCACAAAAAAACACGCCATTAGGTGTGTTATCTAACCAGGTACTTATCGGATGGGTGTGCCTCATTGATAACATTTCAATACCACCTAGGTTGAGGCATACGAAAAGTGTTGTGCCCATCGGATATCCTTTGCATGGTCGATCGAGCATTAAATACTATTTTTGCTCGTGTCATGCACATCCGTAAAAAAAGACGCTACTAGGTATGTTATCCAATCAAGCACTTATGGGATGGGCGTGACACTTTGCATGTAAGTCAATTCCACCTAGTCAAAGGTGTGTGCAAAGTATTGTGCCCATCGGATATGCTTTGCATTGTCGATCAAGCATAAAACACCATTTTTGCCTTAGTGTCATGCACAACCATGAAAAAACACGGTCCTAGGTGTGTTATTCAAACAAGTACTTATCGGATGGGGGTTCCACTTTGCACACAAGTCCGTTTCAACTACATTGAGGTGCATGCAAATTATTGTCACCATCGGATATGCTTTGCATGGTCGATCACGCATTATACACCATTTTTTCCCAAGTGAGATGCACATTCGCAAAAAAACATGCCCTTAGGTGTGTTATCTGACTAAGTACTTATCGGATGGGTGTGCCTCTTTGAGAACATTCCAATACCACCTAGGTTGAGGCATACAAAAAGTGTTGTGCCCATCGGATATCCTTTGCATGATCGATCGAGCAATAAATACTATTTTTGCTCTAGTGTCATGCATATCCGTAAAAAAACACGCTGCTAGGTATGTTATCCGATCAAGCACTTATGGGATGGGAGTGCCACTTTGCATGTAAGTCAATTCCACCTATTTAAAGGTGTGTGCAAAGTATTGTTACCATCGTATATGCTCTGCATGGTCGATTACGCATTATACAATGTTTTTCCCATAGTGATATGCACATCCGCAAAAAAACATGCCCTTAGGTATGTTATCTGACCAAGTACTTATCGTATGGGTGTGCCTCTTTGATAACATTTCAATACCACCTAGCTTAAGGTGTAGGAAAAGTATTGTGCCCATCGGATATGCTTTGCATGGTCGATCGAGCATTAAATGCCATTTTTGGCTTAGTGTCATGCACATCCGTAAAAAAACACGCTGCTAGGTGTGTTATCCGATCAAGTACTTATGCAATGGGAATGCCACTTTGCATGTAAGTCAATTCCACCTAGTTGAAGGTGTGTGCAAAGTATTGTGCCCATCGGATATGCTTTTCATTGTCGATCAAGCATAAAACACCGTTTTTGCCTTTGTGTCACATGCACAACCATATAAAAACACGGCCGTAGGGGTGTTAATTTAAATAAGTACTTATCGGATGGGGGCTTCACTCTACACACAAGTCCGTTTCAACTATGTTGAAGTGCGTGCAAAGTATTGTCACCATCGGATATGCTTTGCATGGTCCATCACACATTATACACCATTTTTTCCCTAGTGATATGGACATCCGCAAAAAAACACGCCATTAGGTGTGTTATCTAACCAGGTACTTATCGGATGGGTGTGCCTCTTTGAGAACATTCCAATACCACCTAGGTTGAGGCGTACGAAAAGTGTTGTGCCCATCGGATATCCTTTGCATGATCGATCGAGCAATAAATACTATTTTTGCTCTAGTGTCATGCATATCCATAAAAAAACACGCTTCTAGGTATGTTATCCGATCAAGCACTTATGGGATGGGAGTGCCACTTTGCATGTAAGTCAATTCCACCTATTTAAAGGTGTGTGCAAAGTATTGTTCCCATCGGATATGCTTTGCATTGTCGATCAAGCATAAAACACCGTTTTTGCCTTAGTGTCATGCACAACCATGAAAAAACACGGTCCTAAGTGTGTTAATTAAACAAGTACTTATCGGATGGGGGCTCCACTTTGCACGCAAGTCCGTTTCAACTACGTTCAGGTGCGTGCAAAGTATTATCACCATCGGATACGATTTGCATGGTCAATCACGCATTATACACAGTTTTTTCCCTAGTGATATCCACATCCATAAAAAAACACGCCCTTAGGTGTGTTATCTGACCAAGTACTTATCGGATGGGTGTGCCTCTTTGAGAACATTTCATTACCACCTAGCTTGTGGTGTAGGAAAAGTGTTGTGCCCATCGGATATCCTTTGCATGGTCGATCGAGCATTAAATACTATTTTTGCTCTAGTGTCATGCACATCCGTAAAAAAAACACGCTGCTAGGTATGTTATCCGATCAAGCACTTATGGGATGGGTGTGCCACTTGGCATCTAAGTCAATTCCACCTAGTTGAAGGTGTGTGCAAAGTATTATGCCCATCGGATATGCTTTGCATTGTCGATCAAGCATAAAACACCGTTTTTGCCTTAGTGTCATGCACAACCATGAAAAAACACGGTCCTAAGTGTGTTAATCAAACAAGTACTTATCGGATGGGGGCTCCAATTTGCACACAAGTCTATTTCAACTAGGTTGAGATGCGTGAAAAGTATTGTCACCATCGGATATACTCTACATGGTCGATTATGCATTATACAATGTTTTTCCCGTAGTGATATGCACATCCGCAAAAAAACATGTCCTTAGGTATGCTATGGCATTGGCTTCATGAAAACAAGTAGACTTTAAACTTGTAGGCCATGCGTAACCAGGGCTGGCATCGCAAATCTCCTCACAGACTCTCCTCACAACTTGTTTCGAATCTTCCACCGACTTGTAAGCATTCAACAACTCTTCTTTTCTCTCTTGGCTTTCCTCATCTTCACCATTTTTTTCAATATAGCTTCTAGCCACCGCCATATCCTGTACAAAAATTTGACTCGTTCGCATAAGAAGTATGTGATTAAAAGAAGCGAAAAAGAAAGCTAAGGATATTCACCTCTTCTGCTGAGTTCAAATCAAGCAGCCATGTGCGTAACATATCCTCCTCGAATGATTTTCCCTTCATTGGTCCATACAAAAGAGATCTAAGACAGAATTTGAGTTCAGTAAATGAAGTCGGGTAGTAACTAGTCATTGTCTTAGAGGGAAAGTGGGAGAAGGAGAGTGAGGGAGCAATAGCGAGGGATGCACAGTGAGCTACCCCTCCTTCAAGAGTGATAGAAAGTGAGGGAAGACGTAAAGTGAAAGATGAATACAAGTTAATTAGAAGGACTAGGATGTAAAAAATAAGAGAGTGTTTGCGGAAGGACTATGATGGAAGATTACAAGTGCACTAAGGCACGATGTGTTCGCTATGATAAGGATAAGGGTTGGAATAAAGTGAGAGAAGCATTGGAAATGCTCTACTTTAAGTGAGTGGAGACTGTCCAACTGAATAAAATTTTGCAGAGCATTGGGAATGTTGTACTTTAAGTGAGTGGAGCATTGGGAATTGATACTTTGCCATGAAATATATTACAAACATTACATCATCACATATTCATATCAAAATTCTCATCACAGAAGGTTATATTTCCTAATAATCACATCATCACACATTCATGAAATAAATATATAAATATCATGACTAAATGCCACTTAAGTAATAAGTCAAAAATTGGTGTGTAATCAACAAAAACTACATCATGATTCATACATTGCAACAAATAAATATCAACCACAATATTCATGGAGTAAACAACATCATGAGAATATGCTCCTCATGCATATATACAAACACAACATCATACATGCATCACAACTCTTTTGATGCTTCTAGTGGAGACTGTGGCAACTCTTCTGATGCTTCCAATGGAGTCTATGGTGCTCTAGATGTACACTCAGTCTCTACTTCTTCTGTAGTATGTAGTGCTTTCGGAGTAGACTCAGTATCCTCTTCCTTAAATGCAAGCGGAGGCTGTGGCAACTCTTCTGATGCTTCCACTGGAGGCTGTGGTGCTGTAGGTGTACACTGAGTCTCTACTTCTTCTGTAGTGTGCAGTGCTTTCACAGTAGACTCAGTCTCCTCTTCCTTAAATGCAAGCTCTGATATTGCTTCAGTTGCATGTTGTATTCTAATGGTAGCAATTAGGTCTCGAATGATTTTAGCCCTAAACAATTGTAGATCCTCCTCTAAATATTTGAGCTCCAAAGAGTCTTCCGATGAGATCTATGGCTTAAGTGAGAAAATTTCTTTGAAAATCAACATGCAGTTGTAGGCAACTCTCCACCCACAACTATGCCCATATTCCTGCTCTACTACTAAACGCTTTTGGAAGTCTACCGAGTCTTTGTACTATCCTGTTTCTCTGATAGCAGATACCAACTTCTCAATCGACCTGCTCATCATGACATATTAAAAAAACTTAGTGTGTCTATTACATAAGGTACATAATATAGAAGTAACAACAGATTAATAGAATACTTACGTTTGCACTGAGCCATGAAAGCCTACAATCGAGTTAACAAACCAACAATAGTTGTCTTCAAGGTCCCAAACCACCAGACTCCAATGTTCCAATAGTTGTCTTCAAGGTCCCAAACCACCAGACTACACGAATAATTAAGAACCATTATTATTTAACACAATGTTGCCAGTATAAGATGAAAATAAAGGTTTCCATGATACTTCCATCTCGTGATATGCCATAAATAAGACTCACATGCCATGTAAATGTAAAGGCTGTAACCATTTACAAACATCGGCTATTGTCTTTCTGCTATCGCTAAGTATAGGAGAAAGGAGGGAATCCAACATATACACACGGTTTTATACGGCTCTACCAAATCGTGAGATAACTATACTGCACCAACAAATAAATGAATATTAGCTTATTAGATTTAATCAAAATATTGAATTATCAAGCAGAGAAAAAGTTTGTATCAAACCTGAGAATGGCCATCATAACATTGTTATTGACCTCATTTGAAGCTCTAGAGAGGATTGAAATCTCCTCTCCCCCAAATTCAAGATACTGAGGTGTATGTTGAATCATAACCCTAACATTAAAAGAGCTTCCCAATTCTTCCAATGAAGCCATGTTTGTAGAGTTTAGGTCTTCTATCCCCTTTAACTCTTTGACGGCATTCATTTCGCACTCCTCTGAGCCATTATCTATTTGCCTTGTGGGAGGGTCCATAATGTCGCCCTTAATGATTGCTCAAATGGTACATGTTATAAATGAATAGAGATGCAAATCCGTATATGTTGACAGTGTGGTGTCATTTTGTATCTCAAAAATTTGACCAAGTACCAAAAAGCAATTGTAGCCCACCCTCCATCCATAATTATAGATGTGGCTATTCTCTTGATGTGATACCTGACATGTTATGTACTCTATTTGTTGTGCCAAGTGACATTGCCGCATTACTGTGTCGATAGCACCTACTAACTTTCGAGCTGATCTGCACATTAAAACATATAACAACAGTGAATATGTGCATTGCATATCAATCTACATGTCAAGAAGTGACAACAAGTGTAGTCTATACTTACTCTAACACAGTGCCATGGGCGGATGTCATTGAGTTGGCAAAGAAGCACTTCTTCGCAAAGATGTCCACGACTACCAAACTCCAATGTGAGCTGCATTATCAATAAAGAATAATTACTGTGTTTGAGACAATTCTAGCAATGCAATAGAAAAAACAAGTAGGGTTTGATGCTTACTTCTCATAATATGCTGTAAAAATAACTCGTGCGTCATTCATAGGAACGTGCTTCAACCACTTGCAAACATCCTCTATGGTTTCTTCTTTGTTGCTAAGCACTTCCGAAATACGAGGATCGAGCATATATGAAACGCTTTGTATATTTTGCAAAAAATTTGCTATAACATTACTATATTTTAAAAAAAAAGTATTAGCTTCTTAGGTTTAATCAAAATAAGCAAAGTATAAAGCCAAGGAAAAGGCTGCATCAAACCTGAGGATGGTTGTAATGACTTTGACATTTTAAACCTCTTTCTTAGGATTCAAGAGGATTGAAATCTCTTCTTCACCAAATTCAAAAAAATGAGGTTGTTGTCGAATTAACAACATAGCGGTGAATGAACTTCCAATCTGCTCCAATAGATTCATATTTTCATGACTCATCTTATTGAGGGAGTAATCTACATCGTATTCTTCTTCACTTGCTATGTCTTCTACATCCTCCTTCTGCTATAAAAATATAAAAAAGTTATGCTATGTACACATCCCAAATAAAGGCTTAAACAAGCAAATAAGGTTTCATACATGCTTTCATTAGAGTGAGTCTCTCCTCCGCTTGGAGCAAAAATTTAAAAAGTAAGGTTTCATACATGCTTTCATTAGAGTGAGTCTCTCCTCCTCTTAGAGGAAAATTTTAAAAAGTTATGAGATTTACACATCCTAAATAAAAATAAAGGTTTAAATAATCATAGAAGTATAAAGATGGCATGCTTTCATTAGACTCAGTCTCTTCTCCTCTTGGAGGAAAATATAAAAAAGTTATGAGATTTACACATCCCAATTAAAGGCTTGAACAAGCATACAAGTATAAAGATAAGGTTTTATACATGCTGTAATGTAGTCATATTTTCAGGTTGTTTCCCAATGGTAGTAATTAGACGCTAAATACTCTCAGCCCGAAATGCTAGCAGATGATTCCATTTTGACTGGTAACTCCAAATCAAAAATCTCTCTAAGAAACAACATGCAGTTGTAGGCAACTCTCCACCCACAGCTGTGCCCATCTTTTTGCTCCACTGGCAGACGTCTTTTGAATTCTACTTGATCTTGTTGCTCCGTGGTTGTTCTGATAGCAGATACTAGCCGATATGCAGCACTGTCCATCATGACATATTAAATATATTAATATGTCATGACCATAAGATACAAAATAAGAAAGTATCAAACATATTAAGAGAATAATTACCTTGGGGAGTTGGCATGATAGCCTTCCATTGAATTCACAAACCACAAACGGTTGAGTTCAAGGTCCCAGACGATCAGAATCCAATGTGAGCTACACGACCAGAATAAAAATGATTATTGTTTTACACAAACCTCGGGGGGGTCACTATGTATAAACCCTCTATATCATGTGCGTTCAAGGCATATTTCTAAAATCCCTTATCTGTAAATTTTTCATTAATAAAATGTATCCTTTTTCTATACAAATCTGTAAATTTTTTTGAAAATTGTTTTAAATACTCCCTTATGTAAATTAACTTTTGTTAAATTTAGATATTAAAAACATCCTTTTGTTGAACTCACGTGATAGGGTTACATATAATGAGTGACCCCCCCAAGACACAAACTTGCCAAAGAAATAGTAAAAATAAGGTTAGAGTTGATACTTACGCCTCATGATAAGGCATTAAGATGACTCGCACCCCATCTAAATTCAAAGGGCTTAACCAGGTACAAACATCTTCTATAGTCTTTTGAGGAGAGCTAAGAATAGAAGAAAGGAGAGCATCGAGCATGTAGACATGATGCTGCACTGCACTAGGAAGCTGAGAAATAACTACACTGCACTAAGAAATAAACAAACATTAGCTCATAGGATTGATTTGCATTCTGCACTAGGAAACTGATATATAACTACACTGTGAATAAATAAACAAATGTTAGCTCATTGAAGTAGCAACAAATAAACAAACATTACCTGAGAATGGCCAAGATAACATTGTCATTAACCTCTTTTAAAGGATTGGAGAGGATTGAAACCTCCTCTCTACCAAAGCTCAAATACTGAGGTTCTCGTTTCAAAACGATCCTAACTTCAAATGAGCTCTCCATTTTATCCAATGCAGCTAAATTTGCAGAATGGGTCTCTGTCATAGCTTGTATTCTATGTTTGGGGTCATTCTGCTTTTCCATGGTGTCTTTAAAGCTCTTGTGCCCATGGGATTCTTCAATCAAATTTAGAGGTGGTTGCATTGTTGAAGTAGAAGGGAGTGCCTCCATATTGACTTCATCCATTTCTTCTCCCTCTATTGCCTGTAAACAAATATGAGAGATTAGATTCATTATCTTTAAATTTAAATCTTATTTAAAAAATTGTATTTAGTTGAGAAATAGAGAGTTCATACCGCTAAGTATTGTCGTAGTGGCCTTTTTTCATAACCCTACGAGCCATAATTATCAAAGAAGGCATCATCATGTTTGTCTTCATCTACCAACCTATCTCTGAACGGGTCATGTAAGTCCATCTTTTCATCATCATCAACTGGGACATTATGATCTTCAAGGTAATCATCCATGTCATCAGTGTCCTTGTGGTCTATCTCTTTTTCATAGCCTATGGTTAGATCTGCTTGAAGCTGAAAATAAGCCATGAAATGCTTATTTTCAATAATATTTGTGGAGTTGCCTTTTCTGAGGAGATCCTCAAATAAATATCCCATCCTGCACAAGGTGACCTTCCAACCTGCCGGTAGCAAATTCTCCATCATGGTAAGCAAGAGACTCCCACTTTTTGCAGGACTTCCATAGTTGTTTTTTTGATAATGTATGGACCTGGGAATATCTTGCTCTTCTAGCATCAATCTCAAATTATTTGAATTCCCTCTTATCTTCTTTTGTAAGGAGTGATCAGGGTTGGGACTCTGCATACACAATAAGAATGATTCAAGAGATTGAATCGCTATGCCACATTCTCTCTTGCCTCTCTTTGCTGCATAAACATCACTATAGATCTTCAAATCTGATGAATATGCTCGCTCTAGAGTAACCTGCATGGCTTCTTTGTCTTTTTTATCAACAAAAATGACAATGTTGCAAATTGCCACTTTGCTAATGGTGGTATATAATATTCTATCAATAAAGTTATGGATATCATCGCTAGAAACTTCATTGATAAAGAATAGTTGTGGCTTATCCCATGCTGACTCATTCTTGAAGAAGTCATCTTCTGAGACTCCCCTGAAGTTCACAAGCTTTCCAGACTCTGTCGTAACCTCTACATTGAATTGAAAGCTTTGGTGCATATCTGTCGGCATCCTTATCTCGCTGATTAATCTTTCCACATATGCAACCACCTGTTGTGGGATTTCTTTTCTCATATAAGAGGTTACTATTTCTGACCCATCTTCATCCTTTTTAATCCACCTGTTTGCCCATAGCTTTACCTTGGGTGTTTATATGCTTCACCACATTATAGTCAATGTTACAATGAGTAAGTGGAATTTGTTTCTCTGACAGCAAATACTTAATGGCACTATGCACTGCATCACGCCTCACCTATACATTGATGCATTCTTCCATGCAGTGGTCTTTGTCTTTTTTTCCAAAAAACCATTCTTTATTTAAAATTTTTTGTGCTACCATGGATGCATACTTGTCAGGTAAGTACTTTATAGGCCTCCACATCCTTGCCATTAACTCCTTCTTATCCATTACCTTTGACTTTCCGAAGATAAACAAAGGAGCTTCATAGGTCAACTGTCCATGCTCACAAGCAATGCACGTTTCAAGCATCTCATTGAACACTTCAACAGGACGAAATATGATAGAAGTGTAGTCGGCATATCTATCCCTCACCACCTTGAGGCTTGTCATACTTTCTTCTCGCTCTTGAGTTCCCCTAGAAACAATTGCACTCAAAGAAGTATAGAAGTTTGTGAGTGTGTCGGCGTCTGCTTTTGTGACCTTTCGCTTCAAATCAGGATTTGGAGAACCAAATGTTGTCCATATAACCCTTGCCTTCTGTAAGACCTCTGATGTTGAGGATATCTTACGCTTTCCATGGACGTAATGATTAAGTCTTTCGGACTCAATCAAATACTTGATCTCATGCTTGAATATACAAATTGTTGCAGGATAATAATGGAATGAACTTATCTTTGCAAATTGTTCTGGAGTGAGTCTTTTGACCTCCTTTGCTTCCTTTGCGTTCTGATTACAAGCATAAGCCCAATGTTGACCATCAATGGGCTGGAACATGCAATGAAGGAGGAATTCCTTCTTTGCTTCCTTTAGCATATTCTCACCTTGTGCCTCTTCGCCTTGTTCATGTGGAATATTTTTAAGAGTGTCTTTAAAGAATCGACTGAAGGTTTCCTCGAAATGTGTAGGCCCTGTAAATGTTATTTGATCCACAAAACTATTTTTGATTGGACAAAACATTATTGGGTGCAAGACCACATTGCTTGCCACAGGTTTCTTACCATCTCTCAAAGCCTTGTATATTTGCATTGCATAGGATATATCAAGACTTCGGCTATTAGTAAAGAGAGCTGTAGCTTCCACATCTTTGGCATTCACAAACCACATCCTTTGACCCCAGATATATCCCACATCATCATCTGTAACTGCTTCATTAAGATGCAGATTAAGATTTTTGATTGATGTGAGTTCATCTTGATCATCTTCAGCCTCGGGTTCTGAGTCTTCTTCATCTTTCTCTTCTTTTAACCGTTTTTCATCCACATTATCTCTCTCTATAGTGGGACGATGTCTTTTTTTACTGCTTGGAACCGTGGCTCTTGTAGTACTAGCCTTTTGCATTTCACGTCATGGTTTGCTAGCAAGAGCTTCTAGCATAACTGCAGTGGATCGACCTTGATCTTCTTCAATTTTTTTTAATTCCCGTGCACTCAAGGCTTGTGTTTCATCATCCTTAGTTACATCCACCATTTCTCGCTCTAGAAGTTTGCGCTCATGTTCTACATGTTTGTGACAGTGTGCATGTTCTTCTTGTCCTTGCATCGAAGTCTGAGCTTTTTGATCTCCTTCATGTGAAGATCCTTGAATATGAGGAGCATATTGTGCATCCTGAAAGGACTCAAACATTATCTTTGCATGCATCCTTTTTGCCACCACACTAGGAAATTGCTCCCAAGTATATGAAAGAGTCTCCAATGCACTTTGCAGCTCTGGAAACTTTGATGGTTGAGGAGGAGGCATCACAAAGGTCTTTGAGTCTCTCCTTGACACAACAATATGAAGACTGCCAACTTTAGGATCTAAACTCTTTGTAAAAATATCCACAAAGGTCTCTTTTGGCTCTATCATTATGCCTACCACAAGGCTTGAAGTCATATCTTTTTTGAAGAAAGTAGCATCCCATGGATCTTCAATACCATTGAACTCCCTTTTTGACATAAGTAGAAAGAGTCTCTTTTCCTTTTGATGAAGAAACCAAGCTCTTCTGCCCATGTGATATTGAGTCCACCTATTAAAGCCATTGGGGCTATATTCCTTTCCTTTGAAATTCAAAGTGACATCAGAAACCCATTCTCTGATCTTAGAGTCATTTAGGATAGCCACCACATTAGTTGATTGCTCCATAATCCTACAAGAAAAGATAATGAAGAATTTAGATACATACAAGTAAAGTACAATATACAACCCTTGATACAATAAATGTGGGAAATAGCCCAAAAGGCTTTACAAGGCTTCATATGGCAATAAATGTGGGAAATAGCCTAGAAGGCTTTACAAGGCTTAAATATTTGTACAAATGTAAAAAAATTAGCCAATAAAGCTTTACAGTAATATAAAATGTCGTCTAGTGATAAAGCTTCAATCTTCGTGAAGACATGTAATCTGTCCATCCATTGATTTGCCCTTTAGTCATAAAGCTTCAATCTTCATGATGACATGTAATCTGTCCATCCATTGATATCTATGCATTGATACCCAACTAATGCAATCTACCCACTAAAAACTATTCCACTGATATCCACTTATGCAGCCCACATGATATCCACTTCTGCATCCCACTGATACTCGTTAAATAGTGAATGGTCAGGATGGTCGGGTTTATTACAAGGCACTTCATATGACAATAAATGTAAAAAATAGCATAGAAGGCTTTACAAGGTTTTTTATGACAATAAAGGAGCTTAAATATTTATAC